>NW_021604667.1:2287672-2297886 GCF_004785775.1 Grammomys surdaster | reverse complement strand
AGCCACTGCACTCAGAGCAGCTGGTAAGAACTCCATCTCACTCCCTAGGCCCCAGAAATACATCTGGGAGCCAGGGACATCTAGGGCACAGCAGCTACCCAAACCCTGCCCCTCCGGAATTCCACTTCCCTTCGGCCCCTGCCTGGTCCCTGGGACTGGAGCAGACACAGAGTAGGTCTGCTCCTGTCCTGTGGAGAAACTGAATCCTGAGTCATCGAGAAGTCACTACACTCAGAGCAGCTGAAACTGAATTCTGAGTCATCAGGGACCCACTGCACTCAGAGCAGCTGGAGCCACTGCACTCAGAGCAGCTGACACAGAGTTGGTCTGCTCCTGTCCTGTGGAGAAACTGAACCCTGAGTCATCTAGGAGCCACTGCACTCAGAGCAGCTGAAACTGAATCCTGAGTCATCGAGAACCCACTGCACTCAGAGCAGCCGAGAAGCCACTGCACTCAGAACAGAAGGATTACCAGATCCAAGAGGTGGCCTGAGTCCCAGGAGTTCTTCCACCCGGGAGATTAGGGGCATAAGACCACAGAGACCTCTGGACTTCGAGGAGCTCTGCAATAAGCAAGATAACTGGAAATACAGATTCCAATCTTACACAGAGAGGGCAGGTACCACTAGAGTTACCCAGATGGCGAAAGGCAAGCGCAAGAACATAAGCAACAGAAACCAAAGTTTCTTGGCATCATCAGTGCCCAGTTCTCCCAATATAGCAAGCCCTGAACACCCCTTCACACCTGAAAAGCAGGATTCAGAATTAAAATCACTTCTCATGATGATGATAGAGGATTATAAGAAGGAATTAAGTAACTCCCTTAAAGAAATACAGGAGAGTACAAGTAAACAGATAGAAGCCCTTAAAGAGGAATCACAGAAATCCCTTAAAGAAATGCAAGAAAACACAAAGAAGGAATTAAACAAAAACATTCAGGATCTGAAACTGGAAATAGAAACAATAAAGAAAGTTCAAAGGGAGACAACCATGGAGATAGAAAACCTAAGAAAGAGATCAGGAGTCACAGACGCAAGCATCACCAACCGAATACAAGAGATAGAAGAGAGAATCTCAAATGCAGAAGATACGGTGGAAAATATTGACACAGTTGTCAAAGAAAATGAAAAAAGCAAAAAACTCCTAACTCAAAACATCCAGGAAATTCAGGACACAATGAGAAGACCAAACCTAAGGATAATAGGTATAGATGAGAATGAAGATTCCCAACTTAAAGGGCCAGTAAATATCTTCAACAAAATCATTGAGGAAAATTTCCCTAACCTAAAGAACAAGATGCCCATAAACATACAAGAAGCCTACAGAACACCAAATAGACTAGACCAGAAAAGAAATACCTCCCGTCACATAATAATCAAAACATCAGATGCACAAAACAAAGAAAAAATACTAAAAGCAGTAAGGGAAAAAGGTCAAGTAACATATAAAGGCAGACCTATAAGAATTACACCAGACTTCTCACCAGAGACTATAAAAGCCAGAAGAGCCTGGACGGACATCATACAGACACTAAGAGAACACAATTGCCAGCCCAGATTACTATACCCAGCAAAACTCTCAATCAATATAGATGGTGAAACCAAGATATTCCATGACAAAACCAAATTTGCACAATATCTTCCCACAAACCCAGCACTTCAAAGGATAATGGATGGAAAACGCCAACACAAGGAGGGAAACTACAACCTAGAAAAAGCAAGGAAGTAATCTTCCAACAACCCCAAAAGAAGATAACTATACAAACATAACTTTACCTCTAATAACAAAAATAACAGGAAGCCACAATCATTTCTCCTTAATATCTCTTAACATCAATGGTCTCAATTCCCCAATAAAAAGACGCAGACTAGCAGACTGGATACACAAACAAGACCCAGAATTTTGCTGCATACAAGAAACACACCTCAGTGACAAAGACAGACACTACCTCAGAATAAAAGGGTGGAAAACAATTTTTCAAGCCAATGGTCCCAAGAAACAAGCTGGAGTAGCCATTCTAATATCAAATAAAATCGACTTCCAT
Source organism: Grammomys surdaster (assembly GCF_004785775.1). Classification (NCBI taxonomy): domain Eukaryota; kingdom Metazoa; phylum Chordata; class Mammalia; order Rodentia; family Muridae; genus Grammomys; species Grammomys surdaster. The sequence goes on along the minus strand of NW_021604667.1, from coordinate 2,295,842 downwards.
CCAAAATTAATCAAAAAAGATAAGGAAGGACACTTCATACTCATCAAAGGAAAAAGCTACCAAGGTGAACTCTCAATTCTGAACATCTATGCCCCAAATGCAAGGGCACCTACATACATAAAAGAAACTTTACTAAAGCTCAAAACACACATTACACCTCACACAATAATAGTGGGGGATTTCAACACCCCACTCTCAGCAATGGACAGATCATGGAAACAGAAACTAAACCGAGACACTTTGACATTAACAGAAGTTATGAACCGAATGGACTTAACAGACATCTATAGAACATTTCATCCTAAAACAAAAGAATATACCTTTTTCTCAGCACCTCATGGTACCTTCTCCAAAATAGACCATATAATTGGTCACAAAACAAGCCTCTACAGATACAAAAAGATTGAAATAATCCCTTGCCTCTTATCAGATCACCATGGAATAAGACTGGTCTTTAATAATGACAAAACCAATGGAAAACCCATGTGCACATGGAAACTGAACAACTCTCTACTCAATGATGACTTGGTCAAGGAAGAAATAAAGAAAGAAATTAAAGACTTTTTAGATTTCAATGAAAATGAGGACACATCATACCAAAACTTGTGGGACTCCATGAAGGCAGTGCTAAGAGGAAAACTCATAGCTCTAAGTGCCTACAAAAAGAAACTGGAAAGAGCACACACTAACAAGTTGACTGCACAACTAAAAGCCCTAGAACAAAAAGAAGCAAATACACCCAGGAGGAGTAGAAGGCAGGAAATAATCAAACTCAGGGCTGAAATCAACCAAATAGAAACTGAAAGAACAATACAAAATATCAATAAAACCAGGAGTTGGTTCTTTGAGAAAATCAACAAGATAGATAAACCGTTAGCCAGATTAACCAGAGGGCACAGAGAGAGTATCCAAATTAATAAAATCAGAACTGAAAAGGGAGACATAACAACAGAAACGGAAGAAATTAAAAAAATCATCAGATCCTACTACAAAGGTCTATACTCAACAAAACTGGAAAACCTGGATGAAATGGACAATTTCCTAGACAGATACCAGGTACCAAAATTAAACCAGGAGCAGATAAACCATCTAAATAGTCCCATAACCCCTCAGGAAATAGCAGCAGTCATTAAAAGTCTCCCCACTAAAAAAAGCCCAGGACCAGATGGTTTTAGTGCTGAATTCTATCAGACCTTCAAGGAAGACCTAATACCAATTCTCTTCAAACTATTCCACAAAATAGAGACAGAAGGAACACTACCCAATTCGTTCTATGAAGCTACAATTACACTCATTCCCAAACCCCACAAGGACCCAACAAAGAAAGAGAACTTCAGACCAATCTCCCTTATGAACATCGATGCAAAAATACTCAATAAAATTCTAGCAAACCAAATCCAAGACCACATCAAAACAATCATCCATCATGATCAAGTAGGTTTTATCCCAAGAATGCAGGGATGGTTCAATATTCGGAAATCCATCAATGTAATCCACTATATAAACAAACTTAAAGAAAAAAACCATATGATTATCTCACTAGATGCTGAGAAAGCATTTGACAAAATTCAACATCCCTTCATGATAAAAGTCTTGGAAAGATCAGGAATTCAAGGCCCCTACCTAAACATAGTAAAAGCAATTTACAGCAAACCAGTAGCCAACATCAAGCTAAATGGAGAGAAACTTGAAGCAATCCCACTAAGATCAGGGACTAGACAAGGTTGCCCACTCTCCCCCTACCTATTCAATATAGTACTGGAAGTCTTAGCCAGAGCAATTAGACAACAAAAAGAAGTCAAAGGGATACAAATAGGAAAGGAAGAAGTCAAAATATCGCTATTTGCAGATGATATGATAGTATACTTAAGTGACCCCCAAACTTCCACCAGAGAACTCCTAAACCTGATAAACAACTTCAGCAAAGTGTCTGGTTATAAAATCAACTCAAACAAATCAGTAGCCTTCCTCTACATGAAAGATAAACAGACTGAAAAAGAAATTAGGGAAATGACACCCTTCACAATAGTTGCAAATAATATAAAATACCTTGGTGTGAATCTAACCAAGCAAGTGAAAGACCTGTATGACAAGAACTTCAAGTCTCTGAAGAAAGAAATTGAAGAAGATCTCAGAAGATGGAAAGATCTCCCATGCTCATGGATTGGCAGGATTAATATAATAAAAATGGCCATCTTGCCAAAAGCAATCTACAGATTCAATGCAATCCCCATTAAAATCCCAACTCAATTCTTCACAGAGTTAGAAAAGGAAATTCTCAAATTCATATGGAATAACAAAAAACCCAGGATAGCGAAAACTATTCTCAACAATAAAAGAACTTCTGGAGGAATTACCATCCCTGACCTCAAGCTGTACTACAGAGCAATAGTGATAAAAACTACCTGGTATTGGTACAGAGACAGGCAGGAAGATCAATGGAATAGAATTGAAGACCCAGAAATGAACCCACACTCCTATGGTCACTTGATCTTTGACAAAGGAGCTAAAACTGTCCAGTGGAAAAAGGACAGCATTTTCAACAAATGGTGCTGGTTCAACTGGAGGACAACATGTAGAAGAATGAAAATTGATCCATTCTTATCCCCTTGTACAAAACTCAAATCTAAGTGGATAAAGGACCTCCACATAAAACCAGATACACTGAAACTAATAGAAGAGAAGGTGGGGAAAAGCCTCGAATACTTGGGCACAGGGGAAAAGTTCCTGAACAGAACTCCAATGGCATATGCTCTAAGATCGAGAATTGACAAATGGGACTTCATAAAATTGCAAAGTTTCTGTAAGGCAAAGGACACTGTCAATAGGACAAAACGACAACCAACAAATTGGGAAAAGATCTTTACCAATCCTTCATCTGATAGAGGGCTAATATCCAATATATACAAAGAACTCAAGAAATTAGACTCCAGGCAACCAAATTACCCTATTAAAAAATGGGGTATAGAGCTTAACAAAGAATTTTCAACAGAAGAAACTCGAATGGCCGAGAAGCACCTAAAGAAATGCCGGCATCCTTAGTCGTCAGGGAAATGCAAATCAAAACAACCCTGAGATTCCATCTCACACCAGTCAGAATGGCTAAGATTAAAAACTCAGGTGATAGTAGATGCTGGCGAGGGTGTGGAGAAAGAGGAACACTCCTCCATTGTTGGTGGGACTGCAAGATGGTGCAACCACTTTGGAAATCAGTGTGGCGGTTCCTCAGAAAATTGGACATAGCATTACCCGAGGATCCAGCTATACCACTCCTAGGCATATACCCAGAAGGTGCTCGAACATATAATAAGGACATATGCTCAACTATGTTCATAGCAGCCTTATTTATAATAGCCAGGAGCTGGAAAGAACCCAGATGTCCTTCAACTGAGGAATGGATTAAAAAAATGTGGTATATTTACACAATGGAGTATTACTCAGCTATTAAAAACAATGAATTTGAGAGGTTCCTAGGTAAATGGATGGAACTAGAAATTATCATACTGAGTGAGGTAAGCCAATCACAAAAGAACACACATGGTATTCACTCACTGATTATTGGATATTAGCCCAGAACCTTAAAATGCCCAAGATGCAACTCACAGGCCACATGAAGTCCATAAAGAAGGAAGACCAAGTGGGGGTGATTCGGTCCTTCTTAGAAGGAGCAACAAAATACTCAAGGGAGCAAATATGGAGACAAAGCGAGGGACAAAAACTGAAGGAGGGGCCGTCTGAAGACCTTTCCACCTGAGTATCCATCCCATGTGCAGTCACCAAAGGTAGATGCTGATGTGGAAGTCAGGAAGTGCATGCTGATAAGAGCCTGATATGGATGTCTCCTCAGAGGTCTTCAAGAGTCTGACATATTCAGAGGCAGATGCTCACAACTAGCCATTGAAGTGATTATGGGGTTCTCAATGGAGGAGTTAGAGTGAAGACTGAAGGAGCTGAAAGGATTTGTGGCCCCATGAGGAGAGCAACAATACCAACCAACCACAGCTCCCAGGGTCTAAACCACCAGCCTGGGAGCACTTATGGAGGGATCCAGGGCCTTAGCTGAATATATAAGAGTGGAGGGCCCTGCTGGGCACAGGTGGAAGATGAGATCCTTGACCTCATGAAGGCTGGACGCCCCAGGGGGTGGGAGTTTTGAGGGTGGGGAGGTGGGAGTGGGGGGGTAGATAGAGGTTACATCCACAAAGAAGAAGGAGGAGGTGTGAGGGGATTGGGGGTTCCTGGGTGGGTGGGGGATGGGGTAAGGGGACAACATATGAAATGTAAATAAAACATCCAATAAAAAAATTAAAAAAAAAAAAAAAAAACATTTATTTTGCCGGGCAGTGGTGGCGCACGTCTTTAATCCCAGCACTTGGGAGGCAGAGGCAGGCGGATTTCTGAGTTCGAGGCCAGCCTGGTCTACAGAGTGAGTTCCAGGACAGCCAGGGCTACACATAGAAACCCTGTCTTGAAAAACCAAAAAAAAAAAAAAAATCTTAAAAAAAAGGGAGCTGGAGAGATGGCTCAATGGTTAAGACTATTCTTCCAGAGGTCTTGAGTTCAATTCCCAGCAACCACAAGGTGGCTCACAACTATCTGTAATGGGATCTGATGCCCTCTCTGTCTTGTCTAAAAAGAGCGACAGTGTACTCATATACATAAAATAAATAAATAAATCTTAAAAACACCATTTATTTTTATTTCATGCTCATGAGCACCTACAATGTATTGTGCACCATATGCATGCCAGTGCCCACAGAGACAAGAAGAGGGAATCAGATCCACCTGGAACTGGAATTATAGGTGGTTGTGAACTGTCATGCAGGTGCTGGGAACCAAGCCTGGGTCCTCTGCAAAAGCAGCAAGTGCTCCTAACCACCCAGGCATCTCCTTAGCCCCCATGCTGGCTTCAATTGTGTCATTCTGTAGTTTGAAACCAGACATCACAATGTCTCTAGCTTTACTCTTTGTTTCAGAATTGTTTTGACTGTTCAGGGACTGTTCATGTTTACATATTAATTTTATAATTCTTTCTGTGAATAATTTAATTAGAATTTTGATGGGAGTCTATGTAATTTGCATAGTTTCTTTGTAATATGGCCAATTTAACAGTATTTACTTTGATATATGAACATGGGAGAGCTTTCAGTTTTCTAATGGCTTTCAATTTAATTTTGGTATTGGGGATTAAACTGCAGGCCTTGCACATGCTAAGCAAGAATACAACCACCAGACTATATCCTCAGCTCTTTTTCTATTATTAATTTTGAGATGGAATCTCATTACATTGCCCAGACTGGCCTTGAGCTCATTCTGTAACTCAGGCAGGCCTTGCACATGTAGTTCTGACCTTGGCCTCCAAATTGCTGGGATCACAGGCCTGTGCCACTCAGTTGCATTTTTCTTCAGGGCTTTGTGATTTCATTGTAGATCTCCGCAGCATTTCTTGGCTATGTTTGAGCCTAGGTAAATCTAACTATGAATGAGGTTGTTTTCCTGACTTATTTTCCAATGAGTTAATTGCTGATATATAAAAAGCTACTTTTTTGTATGTTGATTTTCTGTTCTAGAGGTCCCCCCCATCAAAAATAGAACTTTCATATTATCTAGGCATACCCATTTGAGTGTATGTCCCCAAAGAATTGAAGTCAGCTTACTATCAGCTTTTTCATGTTTATCAGTATACGCTATTCACAACAGCCAAGTTATGGAATTAGTAATCAACCGTTTTATTCAGGTATAAAGAAATCACAACATCTGCATAAAAATGGATTGAACTGGAGGTTATCCTGTGAAATAAAATAAGCTAGGCCCATATCAAGATGCTCTATGGTTTTTCTCATATGTACAAACTAGGGCTAAAAAGAACCTGGAGGTAAAAGGAGGCTTGCCAGGGATATGCAAGAAGAAGAGGAGAGAGGAGGGTAAGACTGAGTATAAGAGGTGGAGGATATCATCAAAGTACATTACATGTGTATATAGACATGTCATGAGATGCTTTATTTTGTACAATTAACATATGCTAATTAAAAGTGGAAAGAATGTAAAAGCTTGTCTTAATTTGTTTTCTATTGCTGTCATAAAGACAAGGACCAAAAGCAACTCGGGGAGGAGAGGATTTATTTGGTCACACAAATTACAGTCCATCACCAAAGAACACCAAGGCAGAAACTCAAGCAGAAATCGTGGAGGGGTGCTGCTTACTGTCTTACTCAATATGGCTTGCTCAGCCTGCTTTCTTATAGAACCCAGGACCAACAGTCCAGGGATGGTGCCACCCACAATGTGATGGACCCTTGTCCGTCAATCATTAATTAAGAAAATGCCCTTACAGATTTGCCTGGAAGCCAATCTAGTGGAGATATTTTCCCAATTGAACTTCTCTCTTCCCAGACAACTCTAGCTTGAGTCAAGTTGACAAAAAGATCTAACTAACCAGTACAATACTAGAGGATGCAGAGGCTTTCTGTGAAATGCTGTCTTCTGGACATGACACACCTGTTGCACACACCAACTCACTGCATAAGACCTACACAAGATCAAGCCAGTATTGTCAGTCAACATCCCAACAGAGAAGACTAATATCTCCTCAGAGATAATAAAAATCAATCAATCAATCAATCAATAAATGAAATTGGGAGGGGAACATGTTGGGGAAATTTCTAGGAGAAGTTGGGGCCTGTATATTACCCAAATATATTGTGTACGTGCACGCTATTGTTAGTAAATAAGTGGACAATACTGAAAACTAAAAATATAATTTAAAAAAGGAGGAGGTACTGTCTGATCTGTGATCATCTACTTGTTTTTTGCATGACAATCTTTTCTACCACGTTAACAGGCCACATCCTGCTCACTCTTTTTTATTTGTTTTAAGATTTATTTGTTTAGTTATTTTATGTATATGAGTACACTGTTGCTGTCTTCAGACACACTAGAAGAGGGCATCAGATCCCATTACAGATGGTTGTGAGCCACCATGTGATTGCTAGGAACTGAACTCAGGACCTCTGGAAGAGCAGTCAGTGTTCTTAACAGCTGAGTCATCTCTCCAGCCCCCCCCCTCCGCCCCACCCCCCGCCCACCATCCTAATCACTCTTTAAGCGCTAGTTTTAGTTTCTTTGGTGGTTCTGTAATATTGTTTTTTTGCCCCCCTCACCCCTCCCCACTCCCGTGCTGGGGACTGAACTCAGGGCCTTGTACTCTTTAAGGAAGCACCACCACGCTAAACACTAAGTTTTAAATCCTGAGTTTTATAAATGTCATCTTCTGTATTGTTTGGTCTCTTTCAAATTGATTATTATAATTGTAATCAATTAGTTATTCGTGTGATTAATTATCTTCTCTTTAATTGACTAGACTGTGAGCTCCGTAAGAGGCTGTGGAGTTCACTCTTGAATCTCTTGCTCCCCTAAAACTGTCGATATTTTGTAGCTGTTCAGAAAAGAAAAAAAGTCTAGTAGAGTAGTCCTAAAGTACTGTGCCTTTAAGGCAGTGAGGAATTTATGGAGGGATAGGGAATAGGGATTAGAGGCCTACACTGAAACAGCTGCCTGTCCAAGATCCCTCTCTGCAGCCCCTTTCCTCCTTCCCTAGTCAAACCCTCTTGCCTGCTGGTGAGAGGCCTCAGAAAGGGAAAAGCTTTTAGGAGGTGCTAGGGACCCGTTTTTTGAGTCTTGTATGTCTGCTAAATGTTGGCAATTTTTCCAGGCCGCTGTTCGACTTTCGGTTTGGCAGCAGTACTGGAAAGCATCTGTAGATTCTTAAGCAGTAACTCTTACAGTGTGACAACTTGGTAATGAGAGACCTTTCTTAAACCTCTACCACAAGGAGGACCCCTCCCCACCCCTTTGGTTTTTTTTTCTTCGTTGCTAGCCAGAACGGACCTATGTATCTCCAGTGCCCAGCACAAGGGAGCCACCAAATAAATACTTATTAGTAAAGGAGTAATTAATGAGTGAAGAGTGATAGGAACATAGAAGTTCATAAGTTGACTGGAAGCCGCAACACCCACCCATCCCACAAACACACTTCCCACCACCTCCCCACCCCTGCCTGAGCAAATAGTTTTGCCTCATGTCTTCCCTGGGACCTCTCTATCTGCTCATTCTAGACAAAAAAGAGAGAGAGGGGGAGGGAGGGAGGGAGGGAGGGAGGGAGGGAGGGAGG
>NW_021604667.1:2264876-2287572 GCF_004785775.1 Grammomys surdaster | reverse complement strand
GTGTGTGTGTGTGTGTGTGTGAAAGTGAGAGAGAGAGAGAGAGAGAGAGAGAGAGAGAGAGAGAGAGAGAGAGAGAGAGAGGGAACCAAAGATGTAGTTTTTGTAGTTTCTGGAACACTACCTGGGGCTAAATACAGAGAGGGCATTCATTAAGGGATAGCCCAGTGATTTCCTGACTTAAAGGGCAGGATGTTTAAGAGCCTTCCTGCAATTCCCCTCCCCTATCCAAACCTTCATGGCATGGCCTCAGAGCTCCGCTCTGTTTTCCAAGTTGGCGTCCAGCAAATGATGAACATATCCAAGCAAATGGCTTTTAGTGTTCCTCTTCCAAGCACTGTTTTCTTTTCCACATTCCAATTTTAACTCAGGGTTCTGGTGGGGACAGCAGAAGAGGGACAGGGGATCCAGATCCTGGTGGGAGCTAGCAGGGATAGGAGTGGGGCACAGAGGGCTGGTATCTCTCCAGCCTGCCTTCTAGGGAGGCCCTAATTTGGCTTTCTTCCGTCTGGGGGTTGGGGTTGTGGGGAGTCTTCAAGGACATGCTGAGCCTTCAGGATACACAAGAAAAGCTAATTTCCCTTCTTGTTCCTTGATGCTACTCTTGAGATGCCTGAGAAGGCTCCGGAGAGTTTCCCCTTGAGAGGCACTGCTTGCCCAGGGAGATACCCAAACCCTAAACTGGTTTCTCTGCCTTTAAATAGGTCGCTGAGTCTTCAGAGTTGAGAGGGCAGGAAGCTGTCTTAAGCAGCACATCAAATCTGCCAAGCCTTTTTTGGCAACAGCTCCTTCATTTGGGAATAAGGGATTAGGGAAGGGGAGTGAAACAGCTGCCTGTCCAAGATCCCTCTTTGCAGCTGCTTTCCTCCTTCCCTAGTCAAAGCCTCTTGCCTGCTGGTGAGAGGCCTCAGAAAGGGAAAAGCTTTTAGGAGGTGCTAGGGACCCGTTTTTCGAGTCTTGTACGCTCCTTCATTTTCCTGTGGAAAGAACTTGAGAGGCCTAGCTACAACTCTCTGGAAAAAGGCTCCGGGTCAGAATAAAAGAAGGCTAACATTTTCCATGTTTTAGTTTCTTTCTTTGGGCACTAATCTGATGTGGGAAATGCCTGGTCCCAACTGGGTCATGAGTTTATTTACTTTGTGAGCCCCGGGCAGGTCTCATCTGTCTAGCTGCAAAGATTGCAGATGGAGACTGGTAATGGGGCATACTTTGCTGATATGGTGAAGTGCAAGGGATATAAAAGGAAAGATACGGGCTGGAGAGATGGCTCAGTGGTTAAGAGCACTGACTGTTCTTCCAGATTGCCTAGGTTCAATTCCCAGCACCCACACATGGCAGCTTCACAGACATTCAGGCAAAACATCAATGTGCATATAAATAAAAAAAAATTAAAAAGAGAAAGGATAGTTACTAGTCAAGGTGAGAAATCTTTTCTTCCCACCAGGCTTCAGGTGATGTTTCTGAGTAATGTTTTGTTGTTAGGGCTAACTGGAGGTGACGATTTAATATATCAAAGCAGACCTGGTTCCAGGTTCTCCCAGCATCTTCAGTCCCTACCTGTTACAGGACACTCCTGGCTTGTGTGCCCGACGCCCTACCCTAAACTTCTCCAGTTCAGGAGCTGGACTGCATTTCCCCTGGCTGCCCTTCCATATATAATCAGGCCATTTTAATTACCTACCCATTAGTCTCCTGGCTCTCCCCTTTCCCCTTCCCCTCTCCCCACATAGTTCAGGATCCATGTCTACTCTGGACTCTTCCAGATGTCTCTGCCTATGTCCTCCTCCCTATTACTTACAATAAACCTTCTTCTCCACCATACCTAGGAGCAGTCATTGGAGAGAAAAAAAAACAGAAATTAAAAAAGAAAGGACAAGACTGATCCTGAGTTTTGGCACCAGATGAATTAAATAATAAATAAAAATAAATAAATATATAAAGAATGAAAGAAAGAGAGAAAGGCAAGACACGAAGGCTCCTAGGTATGGTGGAGGGGAACATTTTATTCTAGATGAAAAAAAGAGCAGAGACACAGAGATGCCTGACAGTCCCGAGAGGACATGATACTGAGGATGATCATGTGACAAGAGGAGGGAGGAGAAGAGAAGAAAGGAGCCAAACAAAGAGGCCAGTGTCAGGGTCTGAAAATCGCTGAAAGAAGACCCCAGACTCAGTATGCAAAGACAAAGAGCATTTGTTCTGCAGAAACAACCAGCACGTGGAGGGTCAACCATACTCCAAAATGGGGCCTGACAAAGGCACACAGTCCTTCTTATAGGGAACCAGGGGAACTCTCTAGAAGGATTAGGTAATCTCTAATGTAATTGATAGGGGCCAAAGCAGTGACATTAGTATACATTATACATTCTTATAACTTTGGCTACTATGTTAGTTTTTCTATATTTAGAGAGTGGGTTAGGTAATCTAAAATGTCATTGGTGGGTGCTGGGGAGGTGCAGAGGTCGGCTTCTGATTGACTTGTGCCAGGTAGTCAGTGATCTGCATTCCTATGTCATGAACATTTAACTACAGGATGAGACAGTACTGCCCAGCACAGATGGCCCATCCAGGGATAAGATATTCCACACCCCCCAATTTTTTTTTTTGGTTATCCCCAGGCTGTTCTTTGAGAGAGGGTTTATGATCTTGTTTCTTATTTTATGATCTGTTTCTGGAGCTGGTGTCTATGGCATTCTTTTTAGAATTAGACGTGATCCTTAACAAGGGTTTATGCTGCCCTTTCACAGGAAGGTAAAGGGTTTTGTTTCATTTCAGACCAGGACAAAGGACTGTGGTGCATATTTTATATACCAAAGCATACCTGGCCTGTACGTTCTCCCAGCATCCCTCAGTCCCTACCTGGCATACCCTGCCCCCAACCCTGAACTTTCCAGCCCAGGGGCTGGGCTGCCCTTCCCCCAGAGGTTCTTCCCTATATAAATCCAGACATGTTGCTTCTCCCTCTTTCTTTCCTTCTCTTTTCTCCCTGCATGCCCGAGTGTTCCCCCCTATTCCCCCATGATTACTCCCCTGGCCTCAATCCTTAGGGGAAGTAAACTCCCCTGAGAACAGCTTCCCAATAAACCTGCCTTTTATATAATCTAATCTGGCTTGAACTGGCTCATTCTACTGGTGGGGAAATAACCTATCAGGTTCGAAACCTAACAGTTATCTTTTTTCTCCCAAACAGAGTCTCTCTGTGTAACAGAGCCCTGACTGTCTGGGATTCACTTTGTAGACCAGGCTGGCCTCAAACTCACAGAGATCTGCCTGCCTCTGCCTCCCGAGTGCTGGGATTAAAGGCCTATATCACTATGCACCAGCATGTCTTTCCTTTTTTATTTCTTTTTTTTTATTATTATTCAATGCCCACAGGGAGCTGTCTACATTGGGTATTGTGAAAGGTCTCAAAAATCTCAATAAGCAAAGATCTCCTACTCCTACTCTGCCACTATGAAATATTACCAAGCAGCCACTAAGTACTTCCTGGGGCAGGTACTTGTGCTAAATATAGAGTACAGGTATGCCTAAGACATGGTTGATTGCTTTAGCTGAATTAATGAAGACAGAAAGAAGACAGAGAAGAATATCTTTCTTTCGTGTACTGGCCTATAATTTGCTAAATGGTGATATCATTAGTGCCCCCTCCCCACTACTTTTATTCACGGTTTCTGTTTAAAAACTTCATTCACAGAGTCTAGAAATGAATTATCCCCTACTTTCTTGTCCAGTATTAAGTCATAAGATCCCATATTAGCCAGCTTCCCATTACTGTAACCTCAGACAAATAACTTAGGAAAAGAAAGGCTCATTTAGGCTCACAGTATTAGAGGTTTCTGTTGGTTCGTCCTTGCGCTTTTGGGCCTCCAGTGAGGCATTAGATCATGGCAAGACCGCATAATAGTGAAGGTTGCTCACCACCACATGGTAGCCAGAAACAAAACAGTGAGAGGAAGAAGAACCAGGATTTCACAGTCTTCTCCAAGGTCATGAGTCCCAATGAGTCTTCTTCTCATTGTCCCTTAGCTCTTAAAATTTCACTTATGGAAACATCACCAAGCTGGAGGCCAAATACATGGACCTTTATGTAGACCATATAGCAACCTTTCTTATGCAAAAGGGGTCCTGCACCAGAGAAAGGAATGGTGCCAAGAGAGAGCAAGAAGAGTCTGAGTACATAGGCCTTTGGATATTTCCCCACCCATTCTATTAACAATCATGCACATGTAATGAAATCTTCATAAAATCTCATCTGAAAGCACAGAAGTTCATGGAAGGATGGAGGGCAGTGTTGCTCAGAGAGAGGAAGGAAATTTCCCTCCCCCCCCAACCCTGGGTGTCACTTCACACGTACCGTTTTTAATATCCTTTAACATAAAATGGGGATCATAACTGTTTTCTTGCATTCTTTGAGCTGCTGGAATAAGTTAAACAAACCCAGGAGAAGGATGTAGGGAACTGTATAGCCAGTTAATTAGAAACTGATACAATCAACTTGTCTGTGGGATCCAAAACTGTACATATCAGAACTGAATTCCAAGAGGACACTCAGTTGTAGTCAGCCCATTACAGAATTGCTTCATTGCTTTTTTGTAGAGAGAAATAGAGTTGTAAGTGTCCAGTGGGGGAAACTGAGAGTTTGGAGTTTGTTCTAATGCACATATGTTTCCACTTAGCCCTTCAAGTTTTTATTTCTTTCCCGTACCCCACATCAAATCTAGGACCTTGCTCATAATAGCCAAGTAGCCCACCCACTGAGACATATCCCTAACTTTTCAAAAAAAATTTTTTTTTGTGGATGATGAAATGTAGTACCAGAAAGAATAAGCCCTTTGTTCAAGGCCATAAAGCATCTTAAGACTAAGCTTCAAAGTATAACAATTTTAAATTCAAGACATCATTTTTTCCCTACAAAATGTTGCCCATCTTTGATGTCCAAGAAACCTTCATTAAGATATAAGTGAGAAGTGAGATAATGGCTGTGTCTTCACTACCCACTAGTACCTCAGCAAAGATGGCCATGGAGGGGCCTAAAAGAAAGACATAAATAAAGGAATTAGAAAGACCTTTTCTTGTTTTTAATTAAACTTTCTATTAGGAGTTATAGACTCACATATATTTTAAGAAATAATGCAAAAAGATCTCAGGTACTCTACTCAGCACCCTCAATGGTAACATCTCAAAACATTATAGCACACCATCACAACTAGGATACTAGCATTAACATGGTCAAGATGCAGAGCATCCATCACAAGGGTATCTTATTTTGCTCATTTGTAGCCACGCTAACTTGCCTCTCATTCTAGGCTCTTCCTTAACCCCTGGAAACAACTGCTTCTCCATTTCTATAACTTTGTCTTTCAAGAATGTTATAGAGTAGAATCATGTAGCATATGACTCTTGAGATGGACTTTGGCTTTTGTGTAGTCCACACAATTTCCTAAGGATTTGTCTTAGTGACTACGTGTGCCTATACTGAGTTCTTTATTGCTGAGTAATACTACTGTATAGTTGCATATTCTATAGTACAGATGTGTCAATTTAATTAATCATTCCTTTGTTAAAAATATGGCCTGATTCTAGGTTTTGGCTATTACTAACAGGGACATATGCCCATAGGCAGAGGTGTGTGTTTTTTTGTGTGTGTATGCTTGTGTATGCTTGTATGTTTTCAGTTCCTTGGGATAAAGATGAAAAAAATGTAATTACTGGATCATATATTTGTTGAATATTTTAAGAAATATATTTATCTTCTATAAGAAATGATCAAACCATTTTCCAGAGTGGCTATATCATATCATTTTATATGCTCAGCAACAACATATGAATGTCCCACATTCTCCAAATTCTCCTCAACAATTAAATTAATATCATACTGACTGCTTGTTTATATTTTAGTCTTTCTGAGAAATATACCATTGTAGTTTAATTTTCATTTCCCTAATGCATAGTAGCAATATATATATATATATATATATATATATATATATATATATATATGTATATACTTGTTTTCTGTCTATGTATCTTTCTTGGTGAAATGTCAGTTCACATCACTTGGTCATTTTAGATTGTATGTTAGCCAGCTCTCCATCACTATAACAAGAATCTGAGATAGTAAACCTTGATTTCGATTCAGTTTTTCAGGTTGTCGTCCATGGTCAGTTGCCCTGTTGGCTTAAGCCTATAGTAAGCATTATGTAACAAAACTGTTCACCTCGCCTACCTGATCCAGGAAGAGAAAGAAAGAAGCAAAGTATTCCTTGATTCTTTCAAAGACATTTCTTCACTGACCTAAAATTCTACTATATCTCCACTTCTTGGAGATTCTGCTATCTCTTAGTAGCTTGATGTTTGGGGGTTAAGCTTTTACTACATGAACTATATCAATGATTCAAATTTTAGCATTTTTTCCTCATTTTTTAAAAACCGGAGATTGAATTTTAGGCCTCTTACATCCTATTCAAGTCCTCTTCCACTGACCTACAGCTCCGGCCCTCTAGTGAAATTTGAACATTGTCCATATATTTGAGATACTAGTCCTTTATTGAGTATGTGGTTTTGCAGCAAACATTTATCCTCCAGTCTATAGCTTATCTTACAATCTTTTAACACAGTCTCTCATAGAGCAAACATTTTTATTTGAATGATGTACATTTTAGCAATTTTTCCTTTTATGAGTTATACATTTTGACTCTTTTGCATAGTCTTAAATCCTGAAGTTTTTCTCCTTTTTTATTTTTCTAAAAGTCTTCTAGATGTACATTTCACCTATTTTGAGTTATTTTTGCCTTTGGGGCCTATAGATTATCACTTATTCCAGACTTGTTTACTTAGAAGGTATCTTTTTCCATGGAATTGCTTCTTCACCATTGTCAACAATAGGAAGGAATATTTGTGTGGGTCTAGTTCTACTTTATTTTTCACTGTACTTTATTTGTTGATCTATGCATCTATCTCTTTGCTAATGCCACACTATGTTATATATGTAGCAAGTCTTGAAATCAGATAGACTGGTACCTCCAACTTTGTAACATTTCAAAATTATTTTTCTGTATTTCAGTTCTTTTGATTTTCCATATAAATTAGATTATGTTTTGGCATTAAATTTATACATAATTACAGAAACACTTGACACTGGGAAGATTTTTAGTTACTACTCCTTACTTCCTATATGATCAAAGTTAGTCCTGATGGCCTCAGATAAGAGGGCACTTAAACATGATGTACCTTTTGGCATGAGGAGTGAAGGACAAAGTCTGATAAAAAGAAAGTCTGTAACAACATAGCCATGACAAAAGTTACATGAGACAGGAACATTACTTGTAGGCATTTGACAATTAAAACTCGACATAAAAGGGACATTTTGGTAAAAGTGTCAAGTTGATCTACAATATAATTATGTGGATATCCTCTTAGTATTTGAAAACAATAACATTTGTTAATCTGTGATTCTTAAAAAACAATTAAGAGCCTCTTTCTCACAGAAATATGAATTAAAACTACTCTGACTCCATCAGAATGGCTCCATCTCACTCCAATCAGAATGGCTGTGTTCAAAAAAGTATAACTAATACTGGCAAAAATCCAGGGAAAGAAACTCTCACTCACGTTGCTGGGAGTATAGACTGGTACAACCACTGTGGAGATCAGCATGGAGCTTTCCTTAGACATTAAATTAAAACTAGAACTATCTTATGAACCAGCTATACCACTCCTGAGCACATACCCGGAGGTTGATATAGCTTACCACAAAAATACTTGCATATCCATCTATGTTTATTTTAGCTCCATTCTTACTAGCAAGGACATGGAATTAGCTGAAATGTTCAAAACCCAATTAACGAATAGTGGAAATGTTGCACATATATACAATTAAATTTTATTCAGATATAAAGAAAAATGAAATTTTCGGGAAAGTGAATGGAAGTGGAAAATATTATACTAGACAAGGTAACTTAATCTCAGAACATGTTCCATCTCATATACAGACCCTAGCATGTATTTCCATTGTCTGGTTGAGTATAGATAGAGTTAATGAAAGTAGCCCATGAAATGGAATAAAAGGCTTTAAGGGAACTGATAGAGAGGGTGGTAGGAAACAAGTGAGATGAATGTGTCATCATAATGAATACTGAGGGCAGAAGGGTTCGGATAGGGACTTCAGGCAGGGAGATGAGGGAAGAGGGTGGTGAGGATGAAGAGCATCCAAAACTAAGTGTATATAGAAATGCTGTAAAGAAACCTGTTGGCTATTATTACTCATTTTTTAAACAAAATAGAAATGAAAAGAAGTTCAAAAAATTAAAAACAAAAAATATGTATAAAAATCTTGTTTCAAAAAGTATGCATCAAAAAGTAAATGACAGCTGGCCATCTTGGCATACACCCTTAATCCCAGCACTCTGAAGACAGAAGCAAGCAGATCTCTTGGCGTTTGAGGCCAGCCTGATCTACACCCTCAATTCCAGGCCAGCCAGGGCTACAGAGTGAGGACTTGCTCCCCCAAGTCCAGCAAAAGCAAAAAAAAAAAAAACTTTAAAAAAAGTAAACAAGTAGCTGGAGAGATTATTCAGATTATCTATGTTCTTCCAGAGGACCTGAGTTGGATTCCTGGAACCCATATCAGGTAGCTCACAGCTTCCTTGTGACTCAGCTCCAGGAGATCTGATGCCTTTTTCTGAAGTCCCAGGGCACCAGCATACACATGGAACACATTCACACAGACAGATGCACCACACAATGCTCACTTGCTCACTCTCTCTCCCTCTCTCCCTCTCTCCCTCCCCCCCCACGCATGCACACACACACAATTCAAAAGGTGAAAATAGTAAATACACTGAAGACGTTATTTCATCTGAACAGAGTATATGTAAATATGACGGACAAGTCCAGTAGGAAAGACTCAACAACTCTCAAAGCTTGTTTTAATCAACAACCACACATAAATGTTTTTAAATTACATTAAATTATGAGTACTCGCATTAGAAAGACATTTCTGTTCACCTATTGGTTTAAAATACAAGTAGAGAAAATCTTGTTGTCTGACCTAATTATAAAAGACATTATTAAACTTATGCTATGACCTAGGAGAATTATTTTCATCCTAATATTTATTTTCAAGAATGAAATTAGAAGTGCATAGTCCACTGATCAACTTAAAGAATGAGCCGCTGGTAATACATTTACAACTCTTGGAACATTTAATTCAGTTTGTATAATTTCTAGAGCATTCCACACAAATTGCATCAGGAGCTCTTAATATTGATGATACAATTTCGTTCCATAAGGAGCTTTTGGAGGCCTTTGAAACTATTGGTTTACTGTTAGTCTTAGTTTTCACATTTAGAACACTTTATATTCACTATGTCTCACTATGGTTAATTTGAGAATTAAACCAGGGGGCTAGAGATGTCCCTACAAATTTTATTTTGGTAAAGATGTTCTTTATTATACCATCAGGTTTGCCAGAAAAATCTTGTGATAGTAGGGCCTTCCCACACTCCATATTTAGAGATTCTCTCCTTTCATGTTTTACAACTATAATAAAACAAACAAAATAAAACAAAAAGATGGTAAAATGTGGCCAAAAGTAAAAACACAAAGTAAAAATCCAAATCTAAGATGAAACACTGGTGTGCATGATATAAATGAGGGATGAGGTCAGGTAGAATTGTGCATTCTTGCTTTTCCTTTGCTGCTGTTGTGCATTGAGCCCAGCTTGCGAAAGTTCAGTATGACGCCAATGTCTCCATTTTAGTAGCTTTCCTTTTTTTGTATACTAGAGACCTCTGGTGGCCGCATTCAGTTTTGCAATCTTTTGGCTGGACAGGTTCACCCATCCTTCCAAGATTCCCCAGACCATATATGCCTTAGGTTCTATCAGCCAGCAGTTAGCAGTGGTTCGCAGTCTGTGAGTTGTGACCCCCTTAGGGGGTGGGGGATATTGAACGACCCTTTCGCAGGGGTGGAATATCACAGATGCTGCATATCAGATATTTATGTTACTATTCCTAGCAGTAGCAAAATTATAGTTATATAATTTAAGTAGCAATGAAAATAATCTTACGGTTGGGGGTCTCTACAGCATGAAGAACTGTATTAGAGGGTGGCAGTAACCGCTGCTAGCTGGAAGGGGTCTCACAAGTTTGTTGGGAGTAGGGGAAGTAATGACAGCACTGAGATCTGTACAGGTAAAAGACATTTTTGCCATTCCAGGCCACCTAAGAATTGATCACCCTGCATGAGGGATCCAGCTGAAGACGCGATTGGTTCTGCTTGAATTTCGGGGTTCTTAGGCTCTATAGTCTTCCAGGGGTTGATCCACCTGCTGACACGAGGCTTAGGACTGTCAAAATCTACAGCTGTTCTCTCAAGTGATAAAGTCTGTTCCTAGTTACCAAGGAAACAAATGTTCCCCTGTGTACTTCTCTGCTTGAACCAAGCCTCCTGGCTTTTGGATTGGCAGCATCAGGCTCTCCTCTTCCCAACTGTTCCTCAGATTTGTCTCTCACCCGGGCTATGGCAGCACTTCCTCACGTTCATCTTGTAATTGTATTGCATAATTTCTTTCTGGACACACATGTGCACTTTGTACTGTGCATGTGTACCATCATGCCAGACAATATCAAGCAGTCCACTGTGAAACACTTGGGCTCAGATTTAAAACTATGGTATTTTATAAATGACAGTGATATATATATATAGTTTCTGGTGTTATAGAAGTATAATGACTTAATTGTGGAAAATAAAGGCTTTTAATATGTTCCTACCATCATTCCCAGTGTGTAAGTATCCAATTAGTGCATCTTTTAGTTATATTGAAGTGCTTGACTTTTAATTGCTGTTTGAATTGCAGACTTGAGGTTTATGAAGTAATCATTAAGTGAATTTTGCCATGAGATAGGACAGAATTTGCAACAGCTTTTGAGATCAGGGTGATATGGTTATAGATAAGGGTGGTTCTAATAGCTTCTGAAATGACCTAAAACATTCTTCTTTCATTTTTAAATGTATATATATATATATATATATATATATATATGCAAAGTCCTGTTCTCTGCATTGTTATAAAATAAAAATATGAATCAGCTATAAGAATTATTGCAGTTGTTCTTCTGTTTCCTGCAATATTAAATATTCAGTCAAGATGTAAATGAGCATTTCTATTTAATTGGTATGTAGATTTACTTTAATCTTTACTAAATACTAAATTATATATATGCCAAAGAGCTGTCTCAAAATCAATTTCTTCAAATGTAGCATCAGTAAATGTTTGATTTATACTTCAAATAGAAATTTTTCAGATGAAAAGAGTCATACATGAAAAAATTTTAAGAAGGCCTGCCTGCTCTGGAGAAGCATCTGCTTTTTTAAAAAAAAATTTTCAAAGATTATATTTATAGAGAAGCAAATATCCTGTATTAATTTTTAAAAAAAAGAATTATTTATTTTATGTATGAGTACACTGTTGTTGTCTTCACACAGACCAGAAGAGGGCATCAGATCCCATTACAGATGGTTGTGAACCATCATCTGATTGCTGGGAAGTTGAACTCATGACCTCTGGAAGAGCAGACAGTGCTCTTAACCTCTGCACCATCTCTCCAGCCCCTGTAATGATTTCTTTAGACCAAGAATTCCGGAGCTTTCTTTCAGTCTTGTTTTTTTTTAGCTGGCTCCTTAGTAATAAAGGTGGAGACAAGTCTGTAGGTGCAGATAACAGCTGGAACTGCTTGCTCAGGCTTGTGATCCCAATTCCTCTGGAGGCTGAGGTAGAACAATTGTGAATTCAAGGTTAGCCTAGGCAATTTAGTGGGACTCTATCTCAAAACAAGCTGTAAAAAGAGGGATAGAGCTCTGGCCTAGCGTGTATCAGGTCTTAAAGTCAGTTCCCAGAATCACAAAACAGCAATACATACATACATACATACATACATACATACATACATACATACATCATACATACATAGAATATATATATATATTACAGATGCTGCTGACTGGTTATCTTTCAGGGAGCATCTCTTAAAGGATGAGACTGGTTAAAATGTCTTCATGAACTTCTTGATAGAAAAATGTAGTTAAAGAAATAAACAAAATTTATTACAAACTTAAAGCAAGAGAATAAAATAGGAGTGGACTTGAAGCTCCATTTCTCCATTTGATGCAAACTCAATACTGAAGTAGGCCTTGAAAGAGAGGACTAGCATGTGAATCATAAGTACAGATTCACTGGTGTACATTCAGGTGTGCCTGGGATGTTGGTACTTTGATAACCATCCTTGAGTAGGACTGGAAGGGGCCATCAAACTCTGGCCATTCCCCCTCTTGTTTGATTCATATCAAGGTGAAATTGAAGGAAAAATGTACATCATGGAAAAAGAAGGCCTAGGAGATCCTACTCACTAGATAGATAAAAGAAAGGGGGCAAACTGTACCGGAATGTTTGAGGGATAGAACCGACTTCTAGGTCTGTCTAAGGTCAGCAAAACTCACTGTCTCTCATCTTCACCTCTGCTCTACTTCATCATTCCAAGTGTGTGTCCTCTGCATAGATAGCATCAGCAGCCTGGGGCCATATAAGTGCAGTGAGACTGGAGAGGCCATGTGGATGCAGCCAGCTACTTCTCTGCTGTATTGAAAGATGGCTTCACTTATACTGCAGTAACCCAAAGGAGGTAGCAGTAGTAAGGACTGCCGATATCTACTAAGTGGATTTATTCCCAGGACTTTGAAAGTTCTTACCTGAATGATTTTACTTAAACCTCACACCAGAGCTAGGGATAGCTCAGTGTTAGAGTATGCTTGGTTCAATTTCTAGTGCTGTAAAAGAGAGAGGAAGTTCTCACATGAACCCTTTGAGGCAGAGACTATTGCTATTTATTTTTCTCACAAAGTTACAGTGGGAGAAAGACAAATGCTGTGTGTGTGTGTGTGTGTGTGTGTGTGTGTGTGTGTGTGTGTGTAGACCAGGTTGGCCTTAAACTTATGATCTTCTTGCCTTGTTTTCTTCAACCTTTGCCTACTGGCCATCATGAAAAGATTTAAGGAAAGAAATGGAGAAAAAAAACAGAATTCATGAGATACGAACCAGGATGGGGGAATTACTGAGGGCAGAAAGGTGCAGTAGGACTAGGAGAAAGGGGGAAGGAGCCGGGAGTGGGGATGCATCTGAACTGAACATTGATGTGTGCCTTATTATTTTAGTTCCAGATCCTATTTTATACTTGAACTCTTTCTTTCCTTGATGTTTAGTGTTTTTTTAATTCTTTGCATATTCTAGAAACTAATGAACCATCAGAGTTATAGTTGGCAAAGATTTTCCCTCTATTTTGTAGACTTCTTCTTCAGTCAATTAGCAGTTTCCTTTGCAGTAAAACAAAACTTGTCTCCTGCAGTCAATATGTAGTCAAGGGTGACCTTGAATTCCTGATCCTGCTGCCTCTGTCTCCCAACTTCTAGGACAACATCTGGCACAACAGTCATGATTTCCAATGAGCAACACTACTGAGCAGTGTTAGTCTTAAGGTGGCACACTGTATGGCAGCCTTACAAGGCTACATGATATTAGTAAGACTATTTCTGAGTGTCACAGAGCCCTTCAGTTTGGTATGTGTAGTGTGGTCTCCTGTGCCCCACTCTTCAGGATTCTGTGCCAATATGTCTGAGATGGGGTCTAGAATCTACAGAACTAAAATTTTGTTGTGTGAAAAAGGAGTCAGTGATTAAGAATATGGAGTTTGGGGTTCAGCAGATCTAGTTTTGAAGTTGGTTCTGTCTCATATTAGTCATGTGACCTTGGGCAAGTCACTGGTGTTTTTTTTGTGAAGTGGGCCTACTTGGAGAGCCTCTGGCTCCGTGCTGTCCTAAGAATTAGGTTAGGTAGCATATCTATAGCATACATATAGTGCTGTATATCCAACCTCTAAACCTATTGCTCTATAAAATAATTAAAAAGAAAATAAAAACTCAATTATATGGTAGTTATTATTCTTGTTAAAGCCATTACAGAATAACCAGTTCATGAAAGGGCTCTACTTCTTCTCCACCCAAGGAGGAAGTTTATAAAGATTTGTTGTTTTTCCTCATCAAATTGTAGAGATAATAAGAGAATCAGCAGGATGTGATGATTCTTTCATCATCTAGGATGCCAGCCTTCAGGAGGTGGAGGCAGGAGAATGAGGAGACCAAAGTTACCATGAGCCACACACCAAACTCAAGGCCAACCTGAACTACAAGAGACTCTCCCTCAAAAAAAAAAAAAAGATGAATGTGGTGACATACATCCTTAATCCTTACACTGGAGAAGCCAAGGTGAGAGGATCAGCAGTTCCAGGATGGCTTGCTGGACTCCATAGCAAAGCCCTCTTTAAAAGACGCATGAGAAAATCAGTTTGAACCCTGGACTCTTGGGATTCTGTTGCTTTCTGCTAGCAAGCAAAACCAGATTGTTATTACACTGTCAAGGCCAGGTTGATTCTGAAATGTTTCATTCCCAAGAGGTGCCTTTGTGAGTAGGAGGCCAAGTTATCTCTGTTGACCTGTGCATCAGGCAGGAAACTTGGGAGAGGAAAGCCAGCCCAATTTGGCAAGTTTGATTCCTTCGCCACAATGATGAAAGAATGTGTCTGAGTCAGGGCCCCTTTGTTTCAATATCCAGGAAACCAAACTGAAAGCTCACTTCCAGCCCTGAGGGAGTGGGAACAGTGACACCTTCTTCTATATAGGACAGCTCACTATAATGCCAATGACCTTCAACATTTAGGAGACCTAAGACTCTAAAACACTAGTGCTAGATTTTAATCACATGGACCCCTGAAAAGGACTGCTTGATTTCAGAGTCTCTGGGGACAAGATTGTGGCGAGGCTGGACCAGAATGCTGTACTATCCCCCTGAGGCTGATCCTGGGCTTTAACTCAATGGTGCTCTCATTCATGCTTAGGCTTGTGGCTTTGCCTCAACCCACGTACTCACACAATGCTGTCCTCAAAGCAACTGGATTTTCTTACTGTTCTCTTACCATTGCTTTCTCAGTCTACCTTTTTTTCTAGCAACGGTGTGACTGACATCTAACACACACATATATACACATGCACACCTATTGTGTGTATGTGTGTGTGCGTGTGTGTGTGTGCTGGCCAATTAGCTTAGCTCACAGTGCTATGTAGAGCTGGGAGTTTGAATTCAGTTTCTCTTGCTTTCAGAGCAGGTGCACATACCCACTGAGCCATCTCCACATTCTAAATCTGACTTTTATCTTTCACCTCCAATCTCTGGGTTTGCACCAGCCTTTGGAAATTAAGAACCAAGCATTTATCTTTCCCTCACTGGTTTTCTGGTCTTCTACGATTGCCTTTGGATTTCTTTGGGGTGGGGCAGAGGGTGCCTTAGACAACTGTTGCCTGAGTATATCTAGCCTTGGTCATTATGCTTAGGCAAGCATGTGTGATTGTGTCTACCCACAGAAGGGTTGCTAGACACCCTGTGGATGCAAATGCGTATAAATGGGCTCTAGAGAGCACTTGCTGTCCAGACCCCTGCAACTGAGATGGCTACTGACACAAGAGAGTGAGCAAGTCATCCATCCTTCTGTCCTCCAACCAAGACCCCTGCCTGTCATCCTGTGATAAAGGATTTAGAGACATGGCAGGGGCCTTTCAATAACAGAAGGAATTTAGGAGACCAGGCTGGGACCATGGCTAGCAAGCATGTGGCTATTTTTCTTTCCCGAGACTTCTGGCTTGCTGGGGGCAGTAGAGTCCTTGAAGAGCTAGGCATAAGGTCTTGATATCTCTAATTTTTCTCAGCAAAGGAAAAATTTAACTAGTCAGAATTTTGTGGAAGGAGTTTAGCAGGGATTTCTGAGAAACTAAGGTATGAGCAGAGAGCTCACTTTGTCATCCTGCTTGTTCGACAATATACCAAATGTCTGAAGCTAGCATCCTGTCTTAATCAATTCAGCTTGGTAACTGTAGAAGTCCTGGTGCTGGGGGATGCCTGACAGCTGAGGGACAGCAAAGAGGCAGCCATGGCTGAGGGAGAAAGGTGAGAGGGCAGACGTTCTGTGATGGGAACAGCAGGCCACTCATCACCTTGGGCCTTACAGGCCTCTGACAGGGTTCTTTTTGCCATTTATTCAAAACAGCTGTCCCTTTGGCAAGAGAAACATTTGCCCCTTCCCCTGGCCCATTCTGGTTTGAGTCAAGAGCCCTGAATGCAGTGAGCAGGGTGTTTGCTCAGCCTGTAAAGAAACTCACACTAGAGCAGGATGTTCAATATCCACCCACGTGGCTCCTTCCCAGGATGCTCTCGAAGCCTTTCCTACTGGAGACACTGTGTGGTATCTAGTACTGTACAGAGAATGGGTGACTCTTCCCTGCTTTTCCCAGGGCCACCCCACCATGATCGCCAGGGCCTAGCAAATTGTCCTTGGGGCTGTGGGCTTGGACTGGCCTAGGTGACTTCACTTTCACTTTCAACTTCAGAGAAAGTATAGTGAGAAGGGATTTCAAGCCATTCTTCTTCATCTACCCATAATGCAAAGCAACCATGGTTCTACTGCCCAGAAGCCACCTAAAAGGGCCAGAGCCAGACACAGGCCACAGGTGGGAGAGGATTGATGGGCTTGCATATCATTATCATTACTGAACTTGAAGTTCACTATTTTTGCTAGACTTGATAGCCGACAAGCTCCGATAAGTCCACCCCCTGCAGCTCCATAGTAATGGGTTTATAGATACATAACTCAAGCATGGGATTTATGTAGGTGCTGGGAATTGGAACACAGGTCCTTATGCTTCCACAACAAATGTTTAACCCATTGATCCATCTTCCCATCCCTGTAAGGAAATTTTAGGAAATCTCAAGTCTTCCTAGTTACCTTGGATTCCTGCTCTGGCTGGGGATAGACACCAGCAGAGTATAAGATTGTGATCCTAACATATTCAGGAAATAATGTCAATCTGTTTGATGATGTTCATTTTTTTCCCTAATGGAAGGTTGAAAGCTATAGTTGAGGGAGCCTTTCATCATCCTAATAAATACAATCTTCCAATCTGAATTCCATTTTTTTTCTTAAGGGTAACCATGGTGATTGGAAAATCAGAGAGAGAACAGCATTTGGAGATGGCTGACAGGCCATTTTTCCTTGATGCTCTGAGACTAATTTCAAGTTGATTTTCTGTGTCTTTTTTTCTTTTTCTTTTCTTTTTTTAAATGAGAGAGTAGTTTAGGAGCTAGGCATTGAAGAAACCTTCTATGATGGTTAATATTGATTGGCAACTTGACAGGATGGAGAATCACCAAGGAGACAAACCACCAGGCATATCTGTGAGGGAGATATATTGAGCTGAGGTGCTAAGATACATCCTGAATGTGAGTGATACAATCCCATAGATGGAGGGGGGAGGTCTGGATTAAACAAAAAGGAGACTTTAACTGGGCAACAATTTTCATCTCTCTCTGAGCTTTCTGATTGCAGACACAGTATGACCAACTACCTCAAATGGCTGTACCCTCTAACTGTGAGCCTTTCCTCCTCTAGTTGTTATTTTCAGATATTTTGTCCCAGAAACAAGGAAAGTAACAAATCCACCTATACAGGACACTACTGTGTTGAATACAAGGAACTAGGAAGAGCTCCTGTTGCAAGATCAAGACCCCTAAAGAGTGACTGGTTGTTTTCAATTCAAAATTAGCTTCCTAATCTATCCACAAATCACACTCTCTACAGAGCTGCACTAACTCATCGGCATTCTTTGAGACAGATGGTATTTTTCTCAATAGTTCCTTTGCAGTAACTTAGTTTATTCCAGCTCCACTATCTACAGACCTAACCCCTTAAGCCAAATCTGCCCTAGTTAAGGCCCTGCTTTCAAAACATCTCCATGCCTTCCCCAGGACCTGTGGGGTAATGTGAAAACATCTGATGAGGTGCTAGCCACAGCCACAGCTAAACTGTGTTCACAACATTCTTCTTTTGCGAACTTCTGACACTTTTCAACAACAAGAGTGAGGAAGACTGGAAATTAAAGTGCTTCCTTTTCCCGTCCTAATGTGATAAATCTTACCCAGCTTTTGAGACTTATTCAGGCCTCCCCTCCGTGGCAGCTCCTCCTTTGCACATTAAGACTCCCTGTAGGACTCCCTAACAGGCTATCACATTGTAATTGTCTGCTTCAACTGATGCCCTTCCAAGGGTGAGGGCCATATTTTATCTATCTCTACTCAATACAAGCCTTAGTCCAAGGAAGTCATTCAATAAAGGCTTCTGGAATAACTTAGTGGCCTCATTAAGCCCCTATCCCAAAGAATCATAGGTCAGTGTAAAATTAATGTTCCCTGACATTGGGAAGGACAGAATGTGAAAATTTTTAAGGGACTTAAGGTCTGACTTTGACCTTGATTGGTACTCAGTGTGCATGACTGTTTCTAGGCCAAACTCTTCCTTCCATTTACACTCCCCAGATAAGAAGCACACATTGTAACAGCCCTGCCGTAGATTTGATCCTTTGTCTTTTCCCACATCATCTCTGATCCTTTGACCTAGTTATGACCTTTCACAGGAAGAAAAACTGTTCTCATTTCTATCCAGCGAGACATTTACTCTCCTTTGAACACCTTGAAGACTTGTTGCCTGGACAAGTCCTTTAGGGTGCAGCACTCTGCTGGGTTAGTTAGCTTTACAGGGGACCTCAGCTTGTCAGAGCAGAAAGAGGCCCAAGAAACCACCTGTTTCTGACATGTCATTGTACAGAAGGTCCTGAGATTCA
The DNA here is from genome assembly GCF_004785775.1 of Grammomys surdaster. Taxonomy (NCBI): domain Eukaryota; kingdom Metazoa; phylum Chordata; class Mammalia; order Rodentia; family Muridae; genus Grammomys; species Grammomys surdaster. The sequence continues at coordinate 2,268,801 of NW_021604667.1, read as the reverse complement.
AAGGGGTGGGGGAGGTGCCTTGCCCCAAATCCTTTGGTTAAGTGTTGCAGTGCCCATGGGACATGCAAATAGTGATGTGTAATTGAATAGCAACATAGAAATCAGGGGATGGTATAGTGCTGCAGTGTTAGAGTTTGTGGCTTGCCTGAAACATCCTGGTTCTTGGGTTTCATTTGCAACACCAGAAAAATGAGAGAGAGTGAGAGAGAGAGACAGAGAGACTGAGAGACAGAGACAGAGAGAAACAGACTGAGATGATACTTGGCCCACAATTTATAACATACCACATGTACATCCTTAAATTCCCACAATTCCTAATGTCATATCTCTAAATTATAAGAACAATTAAAAATGGAGTTCAGATAATCAGAAACTGATTCCTTGCAGTTAGTTACGGATAACCCAGAAAATAACCTGGCATTTATTCAAGAGTTTTTGCTGGGAACAAGTAGCCCAAGTCTACAGACATTTACCCCCATGCTTGCCCTCTTCGGATGGGTTGATACTTCCCTCCTCACATCAAACAGCTCATTGCTTGCCACATTTCCTACTATAGGCATCATGCTGGATGATCTTACTACAACTTGGCCCCAGCCCTACAATGTAGGGCTGTTTCTATCCCCTTTTTTTATGGATAAGACAAACAAGACACACAGAGTGCAAGCAATTTGCTTGAGAGCACATATTTCAAATTTATTATAGCTGGGCTTCTAACCTCCAGCTGTCCAACTCTAAAATGATTGTTCTTAATCACATTTGGCCTACTTTGGAATGCCATTTAACTGTAATTTCTGTTGCTTTTTTCTTTCAGAAATGCTTCCAGTTTTCTTTCATCTTAACGGCTGCATTATTCTGTCAGGGAATTGGAAGCCTAAGTTGCACCCAGCTTCACAAAGAAAGCTCTCCTTCACATGGAGAAGATCAAAGAGCTTATGCTGGGAGCATCCCAGCTCCGAGAGGATAGTGGCAGGGGCACAGAGTAGGACTCTGGTGATGGCTTTATGATCTACCTGCAGTTCTTCAGAAGATATGGTACACTGCTTGAGTTATGGTCTCCCTGCTATTCTTAAGAAGACATGGTACTCTGCTTTGAGTCTATCTGCAGTTGCTAAGCAGGATCTTGCAGTTGCCAAGCTTCAGAGGACATTGTGCAGGTGGGGAAAGGTAGGGGGTGAGGGTAAGGGCGAGGGTCCTGGCTTCTGGCATCTCCCCCTTCCCTGTTTAGTTAGAGAAGGCGTCTTATGTTCAATCCCAACTATGTGAGTTTTGAATTTGGATGTCTAATTATGGGGGGTCTTAGACAAGTTCACAACCCCAAAACATTGATGTGAGACGAGTCACATCGATGGTCGAGGGCTTTAGGCTGTCGACGATGGGCAACATCAAGGGACCCCGAGGTAGGTGAAAGGAGGGTGAGAGCCCTGTCTTAGGCCATGTAGGCTATGTGTATGGGTGTTTTGCCTACATGTATATCTGTATATCACTTGTGGGCCTGGTGCCCATGGAGGCCAGAAGACACCAAATCTCCAGGTATTGGAGTTATCTTGTAACCCATCTGATATGGGTGCTGGAGCTTTGCTTTAGGGGCATAGTCCAATAGAACATTAGAATATCTTCACAATATTTCTTCCTAGCTTTATGGCCTTGGACCTGTCACTTAAGCCATTTGAGTATAAGTTCCCTCATCTGTAAAACAGGAATTAGTCATGGGACCCACTGTTAAGGCCTGTCAGTACCACATGAACCTATGTATGAGATGAATATGTATACTACAATGTCCAGTGCAGAGAGCTGCTGGCTTTAAGTGCCAGGAATCTGTGATAACGTTTAGCAGTTGGTATTATGTAAATGAAAGGATTAAGAACAAACTCTCCCCAGAGATATTTAAATATCACTTTGGCAGCAGGAAGCTGACTTTTGGCCACACAGTAATTCTAGAGGCATATCCTTATGCCTCTTTGGACCTTGGTTGGTGTCTCTCTGTGGGAATAATGAACACTGATAATCACAGTAAGGCCATTTGCCCAGTGGTTCACCACATGGGGTTGCAGGAAAGTGGAAGTGCTTTACAGAGTGTCAGGCCCTCTCTAAGTTTCAGGAATATGCTGGTAGTTTATACACAGTAGTGCTCCCCAATGTCAGGGGGATTACCCTCAGTCTGGAAGAAGACTATCTGAACTGGGGAGGTGGCACTGAAAGTAGCCAGAAGGCAGTTGCTCCTCACAGTGTTGGGTCCTGCTGTTGGTCACCTGGGCAGAGTGTGACAGGACAACCTACACATCTGGTGTTTGAGACTAAGAGACCAGAGCACTGTAGAGACTGGACTGATTCCAGGTTTCTAATGAAGGAGTAAGGCCAAAGGGAAGAAAATTGGACATCTCATGGCAGCCCCTTAGCTAGAGAACCACCATGCTTTCAAAGGTCATAACTACCCAAGAACTACCCACCTACTGGTACCAAGAGATGTGCATTTACACATGTACGTACACATACCAAAATCCTTCGGCTTCATGCAGTAGAAGGAGCAGTAGTCTTTAGAGTCTGACTTGGATTTGAGTTTACATAATGCTGTTCTTTGTATTGTAGTGAGTGAATGCTTTAGCCTTTCATTGTCTGTAAAAGGAGGTGATTGTTACCTAATAGAATTATCAACAATGTTTAGATCAGATACCGTAGGTCCCCCTCCTTAGAGTTCCCTTGTCACCTAATGTTGACGAACAAAGAGCAATCACTAATGGATAAGTAGCTTGTGGCAAAGTTTTGCTTCTTTGGGATAGCAAAAAGAAATGAAAGTTTCTGCTCTTGGCATGGGTCATTGTACAAAGAGGAAACTGGAGTGGCTGATGTTGTAGCTCAATTGATGGAGTGCTTATCTGTCATGTATGATTCCTTTGGTTTGATCTTAATGTATAAACGGGTCATAACTGGGACACACTTGTAATAAATAAACTGGGCATAACTGGAACACACTTGTAATGTATAAACTGGGCATAACTGGGACACACTTGGGGCATGAAGGCAGAAAGAATCAAAGGTTCAAGGTCATCTTCGGCTACTTGATGAATTCAAGACCAGCCTGAGATCCATGAGACACTGTCAGAGAGGAAAGAGGAGGAGGAGGAGGAGGAGGAGGAGGAGGAGGTGGAGGAGGAGGAGGAGGAGGAGGAAGAGGAAGGGAGGGAAGGAGGAAGGAAGGGGGAAGAGACAGAGACAGACAAACAAAGACAGAGAAGGAAGAGAGAGACAGAGAGACAGAGATAGAGTCCAAGAGAAACACAGAGACAGACAGACATACAAACAGACAGACAGAGAGAGAGAGAGAGAGAGAGAGAGAGAGAGAGAGAGAGAGAGAGAGAGAGAGAGAGAGAGGAGAGAGAGGAGGGTGGGGGAGAAACAGACCAGGGTGGACTATACAGCATAGAGATAGAGCTTGGAAATAGTTACAAATGCAGTTTATGAGGAGCCTCAGCAGTCTTGCTGGGCTTTGCAAGTTCCCTCCAAGAGATTCCCCCAAATTTGTACACTAAAGACAGGCTTTCTAGAGGCGGTAGATTACTAAGGATTCCACAGTTTAAATTTCAGCAGCATCTGTGGTTGTGTGAACTACCCTTACTGTAAAAGGGTTGGCTGTATTTAGGATTGCCCTCATGATTCATAAGCCTCAGCTTTCAACTAACCCTGTGATTAGTTGAAAGGGGCCTCAGGAGAGAGGGTGAAGAACTAACTGTAAGATGCCTTATACCTTGGTTTGGAAAACCTATTAAGAGAAGGGAAAGGAAGGGAAGAGAGAAGGGAGGGGAAGAAAGGGAAGGGAAAGAAGGGGAAGGGAGAGGACAGAGGTGAGAAGAGAAGAGAAGAGAAGAGAAGAGAAGAGAAGAGAAGAGAAGAGAAGAGAAGAGAAGAGAAGAGAAGAGAAGAGAAGAGA
>NW_021604667.1:2246650-2264866 GCF_004785775.1 Grammomys surdaster | reverse complement strand
GAAGAGAAGAGAAGAGAAGAGAAGAGAAGAGAAGAGAAGAGAAGAGAGGAGAGACCAATTTTACCACAATGAGTGAAATCTTTCCACGGGGAAGCAGAGTCAACATCTATGGACTATCACACTATTTACCATTGAGAACATCCCATATACAGAGATTCATCAAATTATCTGTGATAGAAGTGCCCCTCTCTATCTTGACCACTCTTATTAGCTTTTCTTAGCATATAGTAGGTATTCAAATGACTGTTATTAAATTAATGAGCCATCACCATTAGCTTATGATATAGGTACTAAATGGCTCCATTTAACAGGAAAATTTAGGCCTCAGTGCAGTGTTTTGCTCAAGATCATAATATTCACAAGAGGCAGGATTCAAACCTAGATTTGTGCAACTCCATAGCTTACCCCCTTTCAAATGTGTGAGTGTTATGCTCTTCTTCCCTAAGGAGATCAACATGCCTGATTTTTTTGTCTTAGTGAGAAAGACGTGCCTTCTGAGCAGCTGATGGATCAGAAGAGCACAGGCAAAAGACCTGATTTTATAAACACCTTACTTCTTCATTTACCTACTCTCTCCATCTCTCAATCTGCTACTAGACATGTTCTATTATGCTCCTTTATAGGGCAGGAAACTGAGGCTTACATAGATTGTCTGACTTGTTGAAGGCCTTACAATTTGTCAGAGTCTACAATAGTGATTCTCAACTTTCCTAATGCTGTGACCCTTTAATACAATTCCTCATGTTGTGGTAACCCTCAACCAACCACAACATTATTTTTATTGCTACTTCATAACTGTAACTTTGCTACTGTTATGAATTGTAATGTTAATATCTGATATGTAGGATATCTGATATGCGACCCCCAAAGGGGTCCTGACTTAAGAACAACAGACCTATATCTACTGGAGCTTCTGGTCCTTATAAAACCTTCAATTCTGTTAGAGAGATTTTCATCCAACGTAGCTGAGGCTCAGTGGGGGAAAAAAAATCAAGAATAGAGTTTGTATTGTTAGAGCAGTTAACAGTTTTTGAAAGTAGAAACATAGTTTATTCATCTGATCTGAACTCAAGTTTGAACATTTAGTACAGAGCTATCTATTACAAGCAATACATTTTAACTACAGAACTCAGTTATCTAGTACAGCATGTACGGGAGATGCTCTAAACGAGGGCTAGAAACGATAAATAACACAGTGAAGAGATAGGAGCATGGGAAAGTCTAGATATGGAGAAGAAAAAACCAACAGTGACACCCTAGGCATTGTCTTTCAGAAAAAAATGAAGTTACTAAAGAGATAAAGTGTTGTATTTGTATAGCCCAAGGTCCTCACTCCTCGTTTCCCACCATGTGACCTTTGTGTGCCAAAAGGCAGATTCTATAAACTGAGGGTCGTGGTGTTACCTCTGCATCCTTATGTGAATTCACACTCCCCCTCCCCACCCCATAAACCTACGTGTCCTAGAAAAATGGAAAGTAAGTCAGAGGGAAACTCTTTTGAGAACCATGGGAGTGATATGGAATGAACCTGTGATCCCAGACCTGGAGTGGTGGGGAAAGGGGTCCTGGGAGTTCTGGCTAGACAGCCTCGTCTAACTAATGAGCTCCAGGCCAGTGAGAGGCTCTGTGTTCAAAAAACCAGGTGGATGATTCTTGAGGAGAAACAAGATTTGTAGTTGTCTACTGACCACTACCTGAGTGTACATACACACATATACACCACAGACAATGGGGGAAAACGGTCTCTTTAGGAATAGAGGAAAGAGTTTGATGATTTTTCATGAAGTCTTCAACTCTGCACATTTTTAAAATGGAAGAAACCACTTAAATTTCTAAACTGGAAAAAAAGGAGATTGTACTGAAAATATTACGAGGCTTTCAGAAAGCCTCCTCTTAAAGCTAGGCTCAGCTGGTTAACGCAGGCACACTTTGTAGTGAAGCTGCAAAATGTGACCTCTCTAAGAAGAACTTTGGAAGACCCCAGTGATTCTAAAATCAGATGTTTATGGGACTAACATGCACCCCAACCTCCAAATCTAACTCATCCCCTAAGCACTTTGACGAGGCATTGAGGCTCATTGAAAAGACTGGGTTTGTTTACAACTAACTGGGGGCTCAGGGTTGTTCTCTTCAAAAATTTCTAGAGTCCTGTACAGAGACTCAGATTTATGAACTTATTTTATTTTTTAAATAATTTATTTTTTTTTCAAATCGTAATTCATTCACACAGGGGTTATAAACACAGAAAGGCAGGATGTGGGGAAGGGAATGACACTGGAGTGTGGGTGTTCAGGGGGAATACAGATATCATCAGAACCGGGTATCGGCTGGGTGAAGGTTCAGTGGACAGGTCACTATGACTCTGCCTATGACTCGCTTGTCCTTATCTAAGTTGGTATTTTCTGCCAAGGCTACCTATTTACAAGGTCTATGACTACTCAGGCTTGTAAATTTCCACAAAAGCTGCCTGTTTACATTAGCTTATAGCCATCTGTTTCAATGTTTTCCCACTGAGACCCAAGACTTGGTGTTAGTATACATGTATGACAGGCCTATTGCTGATTTTAGGCCTATGGCTGATTTTAGGCCTTCAGTGTGTAAGCAGGGCTGCCCCTGACATCTCCTCCCTTCTCTAAGTATAGAAGGGCTGTGGCAATTCTAATCTTGCGAAGGCGGGGATAGAGGCCTGGCCTCCAGTATTTGAAGGGGACCTTGTAATGGCTCCAGTCCCCCTGTCGTTGTCCAGTGAGGCATGAGGGCCATACCCATCCTGATGTCTTTTTCCTGGAGAGGGGATACTTTTGACATCAACCCCTATGCAGTCAGGCTTGTCCCTCAGGGAACCCAGAGAGATATTTTAAATTTTATATTCCCTTGCAGTGCTTAGCCTCGCAGCCTAAGCAAGAATTTAGATTGCCAGTCAGAGGGGGTTCTGGGTGGCCCCTCTCTGCTTGGTCTAGGGGAGGAAGTCCCCTCTTTTAGGTTGGGTGGAGATGGGGTTTGGGAGCATCCTGTATAAAGTAACAACCTCATCTTGAGTCTCGTGGTCCTCCATAGCTAACTTATGATAATGTTTCTGAGTAGGTTTTGCTACCAAATTATTTATCTGTTGTTTCATAGAGTTAGTCAGCCTATTTGAGGCCCAGGGACCGGCAGAAATAAGCAAAAAGAACCCAAACAATGGTCCCAAGATGGGAGGAAGTAGGGTTGACAACCTTGGAGAGGCTGAAAACCAATTCTTGTACCAGCACTCATCTTTCTCTTTCTCTCTCTGTCTTTTCTCAGGACCTTCACTAACCTATTTCATGTTCTCTTTAACCTTCCCTGTCTTGTCTCTGTAAAGGCAACATTCTTCTTTAAGGGCTGTACACAGTCAAGAGCTGTACACAGCCTTTTCTATTGTAATAGAGTAAATCAAGTCCAATAAGGATCTTTGCGATTTTTGGAGGTCTCTTCATATGAACTTATTTTAAAAAAATAAATTCTGCTGGGACTAAGGAGCTGTTGGCCCCCTGATTAAGAATGCTTGCTGCTCCTCCAGAGGATCCTAGTTAGGTTTGATGTACCTCCAGGTTGTGCAGCTCACAATAGTTTGTAAAGTCGAGCTCTAGGGTATCCCACGTCCTCTTCTGGCCCCCATTGGTAACTGTACTCACATGGCACACATACACACACATACACATGTATACTTAAATATGAATAAATCTTTTAAAAATGCCACCTCCCTCAAATCAAAAGCCATTTTCGGTTTTTGTCACAGTTATCTCTGGAGATCATAAGAAATGACTTTTTCTTCACTTCTCTCATCTTGTCCCCTGCTTCCTTTTGGCTTACAATGTTAGCTGTTGATTTACAGGCTTCTCACTGAACCCTGTCCTCACACCATTACTCTTATCTGCAGTCATAGTTTGTAAAACTCCGTAGAGTTCTTCTTCCATACAAGAATTTATTCTTCCTGGGCTTCTGTGGCTCTCAGTGAACCCAGTGGGGCAGGCCCAGGCCCCTCCATCAGCATCTAAGTGTTCTTTCTGGGTACTGTGAGGGCATGGGAGACTCTGTTTCCAGTGTGGCCTTTTCATTACCCAGACCCTGATGACTAGGGATTCTTGTGCCTAAGATACTCAACAGGTTTCAACTCTCCCACTGTGCTACTCATTACCACTCTTCCTTATGGTAGCATTCCTTTGTGGAAAGAATTTCACAAGCATCAATGGGTTCTTATAGGGACAATCAGTTGCTTCCTTTTGGCTTAGCAAATGGTGTGCCATGAATGAGTGAATGAGTAGCAAACTTTTGGGACACACTCCCTTGGATTGGTTGGTTTTGGAGGAGGAAACTCCATCCTGCCCTAGGCTTTGGGTTTTTTTCACCCTTCCTTTCTCTCTACTTCTCTCCCTTCCTCTCTCCCTCCCTCCCTTCCTTCCTTCCTTCCTTCCTTCCTTCCTTCCTTCCTTCCTTCCTTCCTTCCTTCCTTCCTTCCTTCTGTGTGTGTCTGTGTGTTTTAAACAGGATCTCACTATGGTAGCCCCAAAAGCCTATATATATAGACAAGGCTAGCATAAAGATCCACTTGCCTTTGCCTCCTGAATTCTGGGATTAAAGACACTAGCCACTGTAACTGGATTTCTTCCTTTGTTTTGAGTCAAGATTTTAGTATGCAGCTCACACCAGCTTCAAACATGCGTCTCCTCTAGCCTCTTTCCATAGTGTTGGGATTGCAGATGTGTCACTACGTGTAGGAGTCTGGCCTGTTCTCTCTTCTCTAACTAGTTGCCTTATATCCTGACTCAGCTCTAGGCCATGTGTCAAATAAGACCCCTTTCTACTGCTGTCCCATGCAGCCCTGGGGCCCCAGGGCACACACTCCATTTCCCAATCTATCACTTTGATGCCTCCTTCTGTGCCCTGCCAACACTTTTCCAGAAGCTTCTCAATTCTGCTCCAATCCCGGAACCAAAGAAGCATGAGTCAAATGTGATGGCAAGCTTGACTCTGGACAGAGAGATATGAGCAAGGCAATTACACCTCAGAGTTGAGGCCAGGGTCCTCAAGATCTTTCTAGAAGGCCGGGATTGGTGGCTGTAATCTGCTTTTTCTGTCCCTTCTCTAGCACATCTATGCTGACCTCTAGCATCTCAGTGTTCACATCACCCAAAAGCGATCTGTGTAGCGAATGGTCTACTCTATCAGATTTTCCATGATTATCGCAACCTTCTCTGACAAGTCCTTTTAGTCCTGGTGCTTTAAATGGAGTGATCCACAACAGCACCTCTTAATGCGGGCATGCCCACTTTTCAAAAAGTGTTTGTGGTGTGTGAGTGTGTGTGTGTCCCTGTGTACCTGCATCTGTTGGCTGGAGAGCAACCTTGGCTGTTGTTCCTCAGGTGCTGTCTACCTTGTTTTGTGAGAACAGGGTCTTTTATAGTCCTGGAGGTGGCCAAGTAGGCTCTCCAGCTCAGTGAGCCCCATAGTCTGCCTGTGTAACCTTTTGGCATTGCGGAATAATGTCTTCTACTAAATTGATGTCCCAAAACTGCAACAGAGTTTTAGAAATTGCCAAGCTCTCCCATAGCAATGTAAATAAGTTTATGATTTTTGTGTTTGGCTGCATTCATAATTCTCCTCAGTCACGTGCAGCCCATAGGCTGTGAAACATGCCTGGGAAGGCTTCCTGTGGCCAGGGTGGCTTCCTATCCAGGCATTCTCTTCTATGTTGTTCCTTTCAGCTTTCACCTTCACTTCTTTAACCACATTCACCCCTAAGTCTCAGGGTCTTGGCATTGCTTATGTGCTTCCTGATAAACTCAGATTTGTGGGATAGGGAGGACACACTTCTATGGCATATCCATGATCCTCACTCTTAGTTTTGACCTCTAGGCCCTTGTATGACACATGCAGACAATGTACCTTCTAGTTCTTTACCTCATAAATCTCTAAGGATGAAAACATCTGTCTATCTATCTATCTATCTATCTATCTATCTATCTATCTATCTTTTCTGTACCTTGGAGAATTACCATTTTAAAGATTTGTTTTATTATCTTTTAATTATGTGTCTATTGGTGGGTCTATGTGTGAGTTTGTATATGGCATGGTTTGTGACCGAGGAAGCCAAAGGCTAAGGTTCCCTTGGAGCTAGAGTTACAGGTTGTTGTGAGCCACCTAATGTGGGTGATGGGAATTGATTTTGGGTTCTCTTCAAGAGTAGTGCATGTTGTATAAGTGTTTAAAGCATATTTAAACACTTTTAAAGTATATTTTCTATAATAGACCAAGTTTATATAACTCGATTTTATGCTAAATTATTAAAGGATTCTCCCTTTTTGAAACATGCATGTTTAAGATATGACATCTTTTGGGTCCCCATATTAAACTTTACTCTTTAAGTATCATTTCTATATTTGTACATTTTCATTTATGAGTTCTATGATGTGGTCTCTGAAAGACCAAATAGATTTCTATTTCTACTTCTTATACTTTAAGTTCATTGTGTCTACAGATTGTTAATATTGTAATTTAATGTAGACTTACTTTGAATAAAACCAGTTTAATTGGCCTTTAAAAAAAGAATAGTGCATGTGCATAACCACTGCACCCTCCCACCACTGCTCCTCTCTAGAATTCTTGACAGTTGGTGGATGGGGAGGGGCGTGAGACTGGATGTAGACAATCTCCTGCATTGAAGAGCTCCATAGGAGTCGATCCTATCCTCTTAGCTGCTTTGGAGATTAGTAGACCCCAGCCAGAGTTCAGTGGACAGTTCCAGCACATCAGTTCGTTTCCTTGCCTTGTGATTTTATGGAAAAAAAAAACCCTCTCAAAATAAACCAAAACAACAACAACAAAATACCTCAGGGTAATTGTAGAGATGGATAGTACCAAGCCAGAGGCCAGCAGGCCATGCAAACTCTAGGACAACTTTTCTACAGTGAAATTTACTTCTCTCAAGATGGAGAATTTTAAGGCTTAGGTCCAGTGGTCACTACTCAAACCTCTTCTCTCCATAAGGTGTTTAATACTGAGCAGGCCCAGAAAACACTGAGTTGGGTCTTGTAGTTACAAGATCTCAGCAGTCCACCTATTTCCCCTAACTAACAGACTTGGGAGACACCCCCTGACTTACTCACAGGAGTAAAAAGTATGTGTATATGTGTGTGTTAGACATTTTCCTCTATTGTCTGTAAGAGTTTTCTATCTCTTCTTCTCTCTACCTAAAATCCTTTGCCTGTCATCTGCTTGTTTCTTTTTTCATTTAAGCTACATTCTTTTTTCCCTTTCCTTTTTTATTTCATCAATTATTATTTCTATCTTTACTGTAAGTAATTTGTCTCATGGTTCATATTATTATTTTTGTTCATTTACTTTTAATTAGCACACAGAGCAGCCAGTTTCATTAAGGCATTTTATACATGCTTTTTTTTTTTTTTGGTTGAGCTCCCTTCCCCCTCCCCATTCCCTCATTTTGGCTCACATCCTTCTGGCTCCTAGAATTCCTCTTTTCTTTTTCATATCTATTTTATCACCTCCCTAAACTCCCTTCCTGAAGCTTGGGACCTGTCATGGGACCTTTCGTAGCTCATGCGATCTTCACACACACTGACTCCCAGACAAACACACATATCTAAAGATTAGAAGTCACATCCTGTATGTGATAGAACATGTACTGTTTATCTTTCTGATTTGGAGATAGCTCACTTAATATGGTCATATTCCTATCCATCCATTTCTTTCAAATTTCATAATTTATTTTTTCTTTGTAGTAGAGTAAAATTTTATTGTGTATATGTATTACATTATTGGTGAACATCTATGCTGTCTATTGTGTAAAAAGCTGCAATAATCATGAACGAGTGGGTATCTCTGTTGGACGATATTGAGTCCTTTGAGTGTATGTCCAACAGTGGTACTGCTGGATCATACATGATTTCTAGAATTAGTCTTTTGAGAAACCTCCATGTTGATTTCCATACTGGCTAAACCGGTTTACTCCTCTAACAGCACGGAATAAAGGGTCTTTTCCCTCACAACCTTACCAGTATTTTTTCCCTAATGATAGCCATTCTGAGTGCTAGAGATTCTGCTGTCGATAAGGGGGAATCTCAGAGTAATTTTAATTCTCCTTTCCCTGATGGTGAAAGATGCTGAGTATCTTTTCAAGTATTTATTGACCATTTGTATTTCTTCTTTCTTCTCTTTTCTTTCTTTCCTCCTCCCAGCCCCATAGGTTTTTTTTTTCTGTGTAACAGTCCTGGCTATTCTGGAACTTGCCTTGTAGACCAGGCTTGCCTCGAACTCACAGAGCTCCACCTGCCCCGACCCCACCCCGAGTGCTGGGATTAAGGGCATGTGCCATCACCACCCGGATGTATTTTTTCTTAAAAAAAAACCTTTTAAATTAATTTATCATACAATATATTGTGATCATGTTGACACTATGCCCAATATCAAAACAATAATGGTAGATTTCCTTCTAGGGCTTATGACATCCCCAGTCATGAGCTTTTGGCCAGGTTTATAGTACTATGTCTGAATTCTTCCTGTGGAATGAACCTTACATCCATCCAATCAAGTGGTGGTTGGTTACCCTGAAAACAGTCATGCCACTATTGAGCCAGGGACACATCTTCCCTGGCTGGTTGATATTGTCACCCATAGGATTTACATCTAGGGAAGGCAATCAATGACTTTTCTCCTCCACCAACCTGTGTAACTCTCCCTACTATGAAAACTACCTACTAGGAAAGAAACTTCCAGGTAAGTTCCAAAAAACATAAGTATGTATGTCTTCAGCAGTAGAATCTTATCATCTAGTTCTAATAGGAAACCAAGAACAATGACAATAGTTTCTATTGCTTTGGGAAGCATGAGGGTCTCCTGTACCTGCACTCATAGGGAGGTATCTCATACTTGGCATTGGGATTTTTCTTAAATAATATGGCTTCTGGAAGCAGTATCACCCACCTACACAGGACACATCTCTTTTTTAAAGTTGTATTTTTAGTTACCTTACCAGAAGGTTTCCATGTAGCTTTTCCATACAAGTTTCATTTTGTTTAATCTCAGCCCCTTGTATCTTCCATCACACCCTAACTTAAACCTTTCTACCCACATTATTCCCTGACTTTACCCTCATATCACAAATGTTCTATTGCTGTTTCCCTCTTAAAGCCTCTCCACCTCACTTCTACTGGTCCCTTTCTAACATACTGGCCCACATAGGTACTCTAAGTTAAAAACCCTGACTTTCCTGTGACCTGGGAACTGTAAGTTGAAATTAACCCTCTCCTCTCCAACTTGTTTTTTGCCATGGTGTTTATCACAGCAACAGAGAACAAATTAGGACAGGGTTTCTTGGAGACAGGGTATCACTCTAAAGGGCAGAGTGTTCTGAAACCTACTATGTAGCCTTGAATTCACACGCCTCCTGCCTCTACTTCCTTCTTCCTGGGGTCAAAGTCATGTGCTCTCATGTTCTCTCTCCTCTCCTCTCCTCTCCTCTCCTCTCCTCTCCTCTCCTCTCCTCTCCTCTCCTCTCCTCTCCTCCTCTCTCTCTCTCTCTCTCTCTCTCTCTCTCTCTCTCTCTCTCTCTCTCTCTCTCTCTCCTCTTTTCTTCTACCATCAGGGAGCAGAACATTTTATTTATCATTCTGAAGTCCTAGCTTCTACTTCTAACTTCATAACTTGTATGTACCATATACTTACCATGTGAGCATGGGGAATTACTTAGCCTTTCAGCCTCCGTATCCCTATGGGGTGTGAGAAAAAATAGCACCTACCTCACGGAAAGGCCTGAGGATTCGGTGAGGTTTTTGATCAAAACACTTCAGTGTCAGCACGTGCTCAGTGTCCAATAAACAGTAAACATTCAGTATTTCTTTTGCTATTGCCTCCATGGCATCTAAAACAAATCCAAGCACATAGTCTGCATTCACACAGAGTCTGGGTGTGCTGAGAGGAGGAGGCCCCAATTACAAACATTCTGACTAGGCTGTATGGTTCAAGGGAACAGGTTTACCAGTAGCTATTTAAGGCAAAAGAAGGCAGAAGGCAGTGCCATGGGTAAAGGGAGACATTCGGATCTAGAGTGTCTTTAGATCATCCTGCTCATTACATGAGGTAGCAGCTGCCCCCTTTCACAGTTGAAAGAATGCCTATGGATTTAAGATCTAAGAAAATTAGAGGTCCAACTGGCTTACAAGTATCACCCCAATGAAGAAGGTTCAGGAATCTCATTTTCTGAGAGGCATTTTTATTTCATTGGACATGCATCCACTGGGGACAGCAGAATCTCCTCTCCTTAGACCAATCCCCCCACCTTAAGATGAAGCTTTATTCAGAGACCACTTGATTTCCCGCTAGACAGAGCTGAGAGAACAAAGGCTATTTGTGGAGACCATGAGGTGATTTGCAGATTATGTCTTCTGACGGGCACACTGTGGGCTAAAGTTTCTCAAGATGAAACCAAAAAAAGTTTCAAATTGTTTCACAAAGGGTACAGATGATCCATCATGGGACCAGGTTTCTGACTGGTTTCTCATCCTTGTTTATTGCCTCCACATCCAAGGTCTCGGGGTGGGAGTGTGTATGGCTGGTTTCCAGTGCCTCCCTCCCCAACCTAGTCCCAGTTGCTGACTCTGCTCTCTGGTGTCTGTGGAACTGTAAGGGCAGGGAAGAACTGAGTCAAATCCCACAGATTCCAAGTAGCTATGGAAGTTCAGAGCCCACACTTACACCCATTTCTCTTTCTTCTACTCAGGCACTTTTTTGAGAGATTCACTTCTCCCAACTCATGTATTATTGACTGTTAGGAACTATATTAGTATTAACCATGACAAATGAACAAACAAAAAACAAGCAAATGAAAAACCTCAGGCATGAAATGGTGAAGACTGGTGGGGAATTGGAGCACACTGCTGTTGACATTTACTTCCAGTAACACCCTCTTTCAGATTTTGTCTCCAAGTTCCAATAAATCACCTATCCCTAATACCATCAAATTAAACATCTGTTGGTGACTGAATACATTTATTAGGTCAGAGTCCTCAGGTTCCAATAATCTATCTATCTATCTATCTATCTATCCATCGATCCTCTCAAAGTAATTCTGGAACTCATTCTATAAAATAGGCTGGCCTTGAACTCACAGAAATGTTCCTGACTCTACCTCCCATGTGCTGGGTTAAAGGAGTGTACCACTGGTGCCTGGTGTGTCACCTCTTAATTATTCTCTCCACAAGCTGGTCTTCCACAATGCCTTTGAGGAACACTTAATATCCAAACCCTTACACTGAGGCTAACCCAAGCTTCTGAGCTCAAGCCATGCTCCTGCCTCAGCCTTCTGAGTGCAGAGATTACAGACATGCACCACCATGACTACACCTATAGGGTCTCTGATTTCTTGATAGCTGTTAACCAAAGGTTGCCCTCAGCTATGAAACACTGCCATTCTCTGCCACTTAGCATGACAAGTGGTTCTGTTAAGGTCAACAGCAGAGCATCTGTGACAGCTTCAAATCTCTGACTTCCATAACTATCGTCATTTACAGGGCTCACATAATTAGGTTAGGTGCACCCACACCCAAGGGGAGAGGATACATAGGGAATAAAAAGCTTGGGATCTATTTAAGGATTCTGTCTACTGAAGACCCCATGAAAAGCATTTATCCTACCAAAATGGCTATTTTTTTAATGTTTGAGATTTTAAATTAATGACTACATTTCTCCTTTCTCTTTCCTTTCTTCAAAACCTTCCTTATACTGTTCCCTGTCCTCCTTAAATTCATGGATTCCTTGTTCACTAATTGTTATGGCATGCATATATGTGTGTATATGTACATATATTCCTAAATACAATCTGTTGAGTTCATATACTGTTTTCAGTGTTGACTCTTTGGCACTGGACAACCAATTGGAATGTTTCCCCTCTCCCCGGGAGGCTATTGAATGGATTTGACAACATAAGGCTAATTGTATCACAATAACATTCTCCATTCTGGAAAGGAGACGGACCTGGCAAGCAAAGTTTTCTGAATCCTTGAACTTCAATAGGGCCATGGTTAAACAACTTCATCAAGCCTGAAAGATAGGCCTTTCTTTGTTTTACCTTCAGAGAATTCACAACCTTTCAGTGAGACAGGAAGAAGGGGAGGGTAGCCCCTGGTTGGCCCAGGGAAGAGAAAACGTGGATTTTTCATTCTCATTAGTGTGTATGTCTGTGTGTCTCTGTATGTGTTGCTAGGCTCAAATTCAGGGTTGTACTCATGCTTCTCTGCTGAGGTACATTTCAGTCCAGCATGCATTTTTAAAGATGAATCAATAATACAATTTCATATCTTTGCTGGGGCAGACAGACTTGCTAATGACCACTTTACATGAAGGCATCTGGATAAAAATATGTTTTGTCTTTCCTTACTTGTCTTCCCAGTTCTTCTCATAGAACTTCATGCAAAGAAGATCTTTTCTTGGAATATGTCTCAAATGGTTCCCGTTCAATTTAAACAAGAGGAGCACTTTGTCTTGACTCAGACCTTGCCCTCCAGTACCTTGCTCTGTGTACTCCTGCATCCATCCTTACCAACCACACGGAGGGAGCACTTTGTGTGCTTGGTACTACTAGGGAATGCTAGTATTCAGATAAGCAAAATGTTGTCCCTGTCCCCTGGGTGATGGCAGCTATAGAAGATGTATATACAAATGGCAAAGAGCATGATGGGAGTAGACATGGGGGTCCTAGTCACAAAGAACGTGAGGGAACGTAAGGGAATAAGCATTTGGAAAGATGGTGTTCCAGGCATGACAGACAGGCTGTGTACATTTCAGATAAAGCAAAACAACAGTATGTTTCGGGAATGGCTCTTGACTCTCAGAATAGGAGTACAGGGGCCTTTTGGGGGACAGAGGAGCAAGTGGGCCCCAGAGTATGTAGAAAGGCATTTAACCTTCAAGCAGCAAAAAGTTGGTGACTGAGTTTAAGAAGAGCAAGGGGCTAATGTGACCAGTGTGACAGTTTAGTATAACAAGAAAAACGTAAAATATACCATTAATATTTCATAGTGAGTCATTCCATGTTGAAATAATATTTTGTTTAAATTGGATTCAGTAAAATACTTTATTAAATTTTTTTCACCCGTTTTTGGGGTTTCTCTTTAAAGTGTTGTTGCCAGAGAATTTTTAACTGGTCATGTGGCTTACAATTGTGCTTCTCTTAACATGTGCTGGGCTAGGACATTATTGTTGATTAAGAAGAGAGCCAAGGACAAAGGCCCAAATGCTATGTTTCAAAATCAGGGCTAGGACAATGGGCCATTGGAGGAGCCTGAGAAGGACGAGCCAATAAGAAACAAGGAAAATTCGGGGAGTGTGCTGTTCTGAACAGAAATTGATACAAAAGTTTTTTAAAAGGGGGACAGGAGGCAAGAGGTGCTTTGGGACCGCTGGCTTTAGCCAGAGCAGTTCTGCTGTGGGGACCGAGGCGGGTGGCTTGGAGCTCTCGCTGGGAAGAGCACAGGAGAACTTCGAGAGAAGCCACAGTAAGAGTAAGTAGAAAAAAATCCGCTTAGATTTTGTGTTTAACAAGACCGGGAAATATGGGGAGGTAACAGGAAAGGATTTGCAGCCATCTTTGTAAGCTAGTTGGACTTCTAATTTTCATTTTATTGTGATTGCCAATGTGATGAGGAGGAGAGATGTTCCACCTGTCCTACCTGACTGCGTGAGTAGTTCCTGGTGGTGATGTCCGCGGGGCATTTAGGATCCGTTGAAGGAAATGAGGCATGTATTCAAGACATATTTCAGACGAACTCGAGTTAAACAAAATTGTTTCTCACAGTGGCACTGAGGTGTAGGGGTGTCAAAATACCCCGTTTTCTTTGTTCTACCCTTGTCTTTTGTAAGTTTGAGTGCTGGGAAGGTACCCTCATGTTCACAAAGATGGCTACAAGTGTCACAGTGATTCCTCATCCATCACTCCTGGCAACGCCCTCTCCCTACCAGCCCTAGCCAAGACCTCCTGTATATCCATGTACTTGCCAATTATTAAGATTACTGTATTTTTTAAAAGAGATGATATCTACCCTAAGTGGACAATTGCGTTTGTGTGTCTTTTCTTGAATAGTTTAAGGATAAAAGGTAAGTAGTAAGGTATGATTTTTTTTTGTATCCTACATATCAAAGGACTCATATTTCCCTCCTTTGTTCTGGATTTTTTAGTAAGATACCATGGCTGAGACAGTAAGTGTAGTGTCCAGCAGTACGGAAGGTTTGGAAGTCACCGAGGAGGGTAAGTCACCCAATGAAACCTTAATGACTAGAACCAGATTTACTGTGTGCTGCTATCAGGAAAATGAACTCAGTCATATATATATATGTGTGTGTGTGTGCATATATATATATATATATATATATATATATATATATATATATATATCATTAGAAAGGGAAAGAGGGGAGAAGAGGTGGTCTTAAGGGAGCAGTGAGGTAGGAAAAAAAGTAATAGAAATCACATGACATGAAAACAAAATGGAGGCTGTTAGGCCTAGAGAGGATGGAGGGATGAGGGAGGGCGGGGCATGAGAAGGGAGGAGCTGAAAGGTCTGAAATCTTTGCAGAAGCTTTTATTCTCTAAGGTAGAGGTATTTCTGTTTATTCAGAAAGAATAACCAGAGCTGAACCACAGTGTCATGGATTCCATTAAGGTTTCAATGCAGACAGCAATTCAGATTCAACCAAGGGAAGGATTTGTAATGAGGAGTAAAGGGGATAGAAAGAAGAGACCACAACAGGCATCTAAATTCAGATTATGAAAGGCCTCATATGCCATCCTAGCTTGTAATGTTTATGCACATGTGGGCGTGACTGCAGGAATGCAGCCATGATGTGAGAGTGGGGAAGAGGTGTTGGGGAATGGAGGAGGCTGCTGGGAGTGGAAGGGGTGGGGACAATCAGATGGCAAGATGAAATGGGAGGAGAATCAACAACAAAAATGCCATTTGAAACCACCATAATGAAACCTAATACTTTGTATGCTAATTAAAATAAAAATATTAGATTAAAATAAATCTCATTTACAAGCCTTCATTAAATGTGTATTCATTAGCT
The DNA here is from genome assembly GCF_004785775.1 of Grammomys surdaster. Lineage (NCBI taxonomy): Eukaryota > Metazoa > Chordata > Mammalia > Rodentia > Muridae > Grammomys > Grammomys surdaster. The sequence continues at coordinate 2,249,770 of NW_021604667.1, read as the reverse complement.
AAGTTGTTTATTTATCCATGAGAGACAGCTCATGGGGAGAGGGAAATGGTTTTGATCTGTTCTCCAGAATTTTCAAAAGATTAATATTTTGTTTGAACTAGTGCTGGCCAGAGAATAAAATGGCCATTTAGAGACGGAAGGAAGGAAAAGTTAGTCGTGTGTGTGTGTTTCCTAAGTAGCAAGGCGAAAGAACAAGGTCTTCATTTTATATTATGCATGTTGAAGCTAAATTCAACCCAGATTGCCCATGTGCGTGATGATAGAAGCATACACAGGAAACAGTAGCAACAATTTCTTCACTGCATTTAGCTGGGATTTCTTCTGGAGGCTATTTCATGGCACGTGACACGTTCATTCTGGTCTTTGTTGTGTAAGGATGTTGAAAGTTGCTTGCTGTTTGGAAATTGGATTGAAATCAATGGCTTTGTTAGAGAAAGCCAAATAGCTGTGTCACTGGCTACAATAGCGACACCTTGTGGTGACATGAGTTATAGGCGTACAGGTGACTTAAATACTGCTGGGTATAAAGGTGAGTTTTTACCCCTATCTGCCTACCTAGACTTTGTATTTTCAGTGGCTTCTGAAAACCAGCATTTTGTGGATCATCTTCTATAAATTTAAAATCAACCCTTGCAAAAACTAAACTTGAAAGGTGTATTTATAATACCCAAATATCTGGCCAACAATTTTTTAAATTTAAATTATTTTATTTATTTACATTCTAGTTGTTACCCCCTCTCAGTCCACCCCCACAGTTCCTCATCCCATTCCTCCTCCCCCTTGCCTCTGAGAGGGCACTCCCTTCACCAGGCCTCCCCCTTACCTGGGGCCTCAAGTCTCTCCAGGAATAAGCACATCTTCTCCCACTGAGGCCAGACCAGGTAGACTTCTGATACAAATGTTCCAGGGGCCTCAAACCAGCCCGTGTATACTCCTGATTGGTAGCTTGGTCTCTGGGAGCTCAATGGCGTCTCAGTTAGTTGAGTCAGCTGACTTTCCTATGGGGGTCACTCTCCCTTTCAGCTTCTTCCAGCCTTTCCCTAATTCAACCATAGGGGTCCCTGACTTCAGTTCAAAGGTTGGTCATAAGTATTTGCTTCTGTCAGCTGCTGGTAGAAGCTCTCTGAGGACAACCATGCCAGACTCCTATTTGTGAGCACGTCATAGCATCAGTAATAGTGTCAGGCCCTGGTGCTGGCCCCCCCCCCCCCGCCCAATGTATCCCAAGTTGGGCTGGTAACTGGATCACATTTCCCTCAGTGTCATCTCCATTTTTGTCCCTGCAGTTCTTTTAGACAGGAACAATTGTGGGTCAAGATTTTGACTGTGGGTTAGTAACCCTGTCCCTCCACTTGAGACCTATCTACTGGAGGTGGAATCTTTGAGTTCCCTTTGCCCAATGTTGGGCATTTTGGCTACGATCACCCCAGAATACTTAGGATACAACCCACAGACCATAAAAGGTGTAACAAGCAGAAATCCCCAAGTGAGGAGGTTTCAACCCCAGTTTGAAGAGGGAAGGAAATAATCATGGGAGGCAGAGGGAGGGAGGGACCTGGGAGAGAAAAGGGAGGGGGAGGGGTAAAGGGGAACAGGATCATATATGGGGGGAGAGGACAGGAGGGAAGCCCAGAGTGACAAGAAAATAAATGGAAATATGCAGCCTCGGAGAGTGGGAGGTGGGAGACCCTCTAGAGAGTACCCAGAGACCCGGGAGGCAAGATACTCTCTGGCCAACATCTTTGATTGTATGAGAATTTCAAAAGTGTGTATTTATCAACTGGTTACTGTCTAAGATGGTGTCCTTCTTCTAAGCCACTGCTTAGGATCAGTGAGGAACCAGCACACCATGTTTGCCAGTTTGGTTTCTTTGTGCTGTCCCAAATCCCTGTTAGCAACACTATGCAAAGCTCACACTCATACAGCAACTAGCTGTACAATGGAAATGTCTCTTGTCCATTAGTGCCCCTAGTGGAACGAGATGTGATGTGCATTACTTAAAGTATTTTGAATCTTTCTGGGAAAGTGCTTACCTTTGAAGAATGAAAAACAGGGGAAAACCCGAAATCTGTGCATATTGAAAAGCCAGCACACAAGTCATCTTGTTAATTTAGGAGTATAAAGTGTGTGTCAGTGTGATTTTGTCTGCTCATGTCATAAGTATGCTTGGCAAATGTGGTTTCACAGCCTTACCACGTTTTTTGTATTAGTACCAATTGATTAGTAGCTTCACCCAGCTGTTTCACTTTGGTGGTTGTATTACAAATGGAACTACTGGCTGCTGATGCTTCTCTCTCGTCTTTGCTGGTTCCTAATAAGTGGGTTTGCAACTTTGAAATCTCTGATTTTGCTTTCCTGTCTCCCATTCTGGGATTTTGAAGCAAAGGGGGCAGGAGGCCTCTGTATTTTGAAACCAGATGGTGGTGCTTCTGATGGGGGAAGTGTAGCAGATTCTTTCCTGCTTGGCCCAACTCTTCTCTAAGGGCAGGAAGGCATTTGTGATTGGTGTGTCGGAGCTGGCTCATACCAGCTCAAACTGGCTCATACTGGCTCAGGTTGGTTTCAGAAACTGATTCAAAATGGCCGTGGTGGGAGTGTTTTCTCTGCACCCAAAAGATTAAGAGTGCAGACCAGGGATGGCAATTTCCCCGCAAAGGGCTAGCAGGGAAATAGTTTTTAGCCCCAAACTGCAAATGTGATTCTAGCAATTAGAACTGCACACATAAACCTCAGTCCTATAATCCCAGCATTCAGGGTATAGAGGCAGCTTCATCTATGAAGTGAAACCCTGTTTTCTTTTAAACTCTATAGTATCCTAGATATAAGAAATTTAAAAATTAAAAAAAAGAAAGCCAAATCTGGGGGGGTGGTACCCGCCTGCACACCATACTCTTGGTGTGAAGACAGGTGGATCAACAATTTGAGGCCAGTCTAGGCTACATAGCAAAACCCTTGAACAAAACACTTCACAGTTTTATAGATTTAAAAAAAAATAGAAGATAAAAGATTGGTGGTGCCTTCTGCCCCTGCCTGGTCCTCCGGGCTGGAGCAGACACAGAGTCAGTCTGCTCCTGTCCTGTGGAGAAACTGAATCCTGAGTCATCCAGGAGCCACTGCACT
>NW_021604667.1:2245256-2246640 GCF_004785775.1 Grammomys surdaster | reverse complement strand
ATAGATCGGGGAGCCAGGGACATCCAGGGCACAGCAGCTACCCAAACACCGCCCCTCCGGAATTCCACTTCCCTTCTGCCCCTGCCTGGTCCTCTGGGCTGGAACAGACACAGAGTTGGTCTGCTCCTGTCCTGTGGAGAAACTGAATCCTGAGTCATCCAGGAGCCACTGCACTCAGAGCAGGTGACACAGAGTCGGTCTGCTCCTGTCCTGTTGAGAAACTGAATCCTGAGTCATCCAGGAGCCACTGCACTCAGAGCAGCTGGAGCCACTGCACTCAGAGCAGCTGAAACTGAATCCTGAGTCATCGAGGACCCACTGCACTCAGAGCAGAAGGATTTCCAGATCCAAGAGGTGGCCTGAGTCCCAGGAGTTATTCCACCCAGGAGATTAGGAGCATAAGACCACAGAGACCTCTGGTCTCTGAGGAGCTCTGCAATAAGCAAGATAACTGGAAATACAGACACCAGTTTTACACAGTGAGAGCAGGTACCACTAGAGTTAACCAGATGGCGAAAGGCAAGCGCAAGAACATAAGCAACGGAAACCAAAGTTTCTTGGCATCATCAGTGCCCAATTCTCCCAATATAGCAAGCCCTGAACACCCCATCACACCTGAAAAGCAGGATTCAGAATTAAAATCACTTCTCATGATGATGATAGAGGATTATAAGAAGGAATTAAGTAACTCCCTTAAAGAAATACAGGAGAGTACAAGTAAACAGATAGAAGCCCTTAAAGAGGAATCACAGAAATCCCTTAAAGAAATGGAAGAAAACACAAAGAAGGAGTTAAACAAAAACATTCAGGACCTGAAACTAGAAATAGAAACAATAAAGAAAGTTCAAAGGGAGACAACCATGGAGATAGAAAACCTAAGAAAGAGATCAGGAGTCACAGACGCAAGCATCACCAACCGAATACAAGAGATAGAAGAGAGAATCTCAAATGCAGAAGATACGGTGGAAAATATTGACACAGTTGTCAAAGAAAATGAAAAAAGCAAAAAACTCCTAACTCAAAACATCCAGGAAATTCAGGACACAATGAGAAGACCAAACCTAAGGATAATAGGTATAGATGAGAATGAAGATTCCCAACTTAAAGGGCCAGTAAATATCTTCAACAAAATTATTGAGGAAAACTTCCCTAACCTAAAGAACAAGATGCCCATAAACATACAAGAAGCCTACAGAACACCAAATAGACTAGACCAGAAAAGAAATACCTCCCGTCACATAATAATCAAAACATCAGATGCACAAAACAAAGAAAAAATACTAAAAGCAGTAAGGGAAAAAGGTCAAGTAACATATAAAGGCAGACCTATAAGAATTACACCAGACTTCTCACCAGAGACTATAAAAGCCAGAAGAGCCTGGAC
>NW_021604667.1:2222755-2240256 GCF_004785775.1 Grammomys surdaster | reverse complement strand
GAAATAGAAACAATAAAGAAAGTTCAAAGGGAGACAACCATGGAGATAGAAAACCTAAGAAAGAGATCAGGAGTCACAGACGCAAGCATCACCAACCGAATACAAGAGATAGAAGAGAGAATCTCAAATGCAGAAGATACGGTGGAAAATATTGACACAGTTGTCAAAGAAAATGCAAAACGCAAAAAACTCCTAACTCAAAACATCCAGGAAATCCAGGACACAATGAGAAGACCAAACCTAAGGATAATAGGTATAGATGAGAATGAAGATTCCCAACTTAAAGGGCCAGTAAATATCTTCAACAAAATTATTGAGGAAAACTTCCCTAACCTAAAGAACAAGATGCCCATAAACATACAAGAAGCCTACAGAACACCAAATAGACTAGACCAGAAAAGAAATACCTCCCGTCACATAATAATCAAAACATCAGATGCACAAAACAAAGAAAAAATACTAAAAGCAGTAAGGGAAAAAGGTCAAGTAACATATAAAGGCAGACCTATAAGAATTACACCAGACTTCTCACCAGAGACTATAAAAGCCAGAAGAGCCTGGACGGACATCATACAGACACTAAGAGAACACAATTGCCAGCCCAGATTACTATACCCAGCAAAACTCTCAATCACTATAGATGGTGAAACCAAGATATTCCATGACAAAACCAAATTTGCACAATATCTTCCCACAAACCCAGCACTTCAAAGGATAATTGATGGAAAATGCCAACACAAGGAGGGAAACTACAACCTAGGAAAAGCAAGTAAGTAATCTTCCAACAACCCCCAAAAAAGATACAAACATAACTTTACCTCTAATAAAAAAAATAACAGGAAGCAACAATCATTTTTCCTTAATATCTCTTAACATCAATGGTCTCAATTCCCCAATAAAAAGACGCAGACTATCAGACTGGATACACAAACAAGACCCAGAATTTTGCTGCATACAAGAAACGCACCTCAGTGACAAAGACAGACACTACCTCAGAATAAAAGGGTGGAAAACAATTTTTCAAGCCAATGGTCCCAAGAAACAAGCTGGAGTAGCCATTCTAATATCAAATAAAATCGACTTTCATCCAAAATTAATCAAAAAAGATAAGGAAGGACACTTCATACTCATCAAAGGAAAAATCTACCAAGGTGAACTCTCAATTCTGAACATCTATGCTCCAAATGCAAGGGCACCTACATACATAAAAGAAACTTTACTAAAGCTCAAAACACACATTACACCTCACACAATAATAGTGGGGGATTTCAACACCCCACTGTCAGCAATGGACAGATCATGGAAACAGAAACTAAACAGAGACACTTTGAAATTAACAGAAGTTATGAACCAAATGGACTTAACAGACATCTATAGAACATTTCATCCTAAAACAAAAGAATATACCTTTTTCTCAGCACCTCATGGTACCTTCTCCAAAATAGACCATATAATTGGTCACAAAACAAGCCTCTACAGATACAAAAAGATTGAAATAATCCCTTGCATCTTATCAGATCACCACGGACTAAGACTGGTCTTTAATAATGACAAAAACAATGGAAAACCCACGTACACATGGAAACTGAACAACTCTCTACTCAATGATGACTTGGTCAAGGAAGAAATAAAGAAAGAAATAAAAGACTTTTTAGAATTCAATGAAAATGAGGACACATCATACCAAAACTTGTGGGACTCCATGAAGGCAGTGCTAAGAGGAAAGCTCATAGCTCTAAGTGCCTACAAAAAGAAACTGGAAAGAGCACACACTAACAAGTTGACTGCACAACTAAAAGCTCTAGAACAAAAAGAAGCAAATACACCCAGGAGGAGTAGAAGGCAGGAAATAATCAAACTCAGGGCTGAAATCAACCAAGTAGAAACAGAAAGAACAATACAAAATATCAATAAAACCAGGAGTTGGTTCTTTGAGAAAATCAACAAGATAGATAAACCCTTAGCCAGATTAACCAGAGGGCACAGAGACAGTATCCAAATTAATAAAATCAGAACTGAAAAGGGAGACATAACAACAGAAACTGAAGAAATTCAAAAAATCATCAGATCCTACTACAAAGGTCTATACTCAACAAAACTGGAAAACCTGGATGAAATGGACAATTTCCTAGACAGATACCAGGTACCGAAGTTAAACCAGGAGCAGATAAACCATCTAAATAGTCCCATAACCCCTCAGGAAATAGCAGCAGTCATCAAAAGCCTCCCCACTAAAAAAAGCCCAGGACCAGATGGTTTTAGTGCTGAATTCTATCAGACCTTCAAGGAAGACCTAATACCAATTCTCTTCAAACTATTCCACAAAATAGAGACAGAAGGAACACTACCCAATTCGTTCTATGAAGCTACAATTACACTCATACCCAAACCCCACAAGGACCCGACAAAGAAAGAGAACTTCAGACCAATCTCCCTTATGAACATCGATGCAAAAATACTCAATAAAATTCTAGCAAACCGAATCCAAGACCACATCAAAACAATCATCCATCATGATCAAGTAGGTTTTATCCCAGGAATGCAGGGATGGTTCAATATTCGGAAATCCATCAATGTAATCCACTATATAAACAAACTTAAAGAAAAAAACCACATGATCATCTCACTAGATGCTGAGAAAGCATTTGACAAAATTCAACATCCCTTCATGATAAAAGTCTTGGAAAGATCAGGAATTCAAGGCCCCTACCTAAACATAGTAAAAGCAATTTACAGCAAACCAATAGCCAACATCAAGCTAAATGGAGAGAAACTTGAAGCAATCCCACTAAGATCAGGGACTAGACAAGGTTGCCCACTCTCCCCCTACCTATTCAATATAGTACTGGAAGTCTTAGCCAGAGCAATTAGACAGCAAAAAGAAGTCAAAGGGATACAAATAGGAAAGGAAGAAGTCAAAATATCGCTATTTGCAGATGATATGATAGTATACTTAAGTGACCCCCAAACTTCCACCAGAGAACTCCTAAACCTGATAAACAACTTCAGCAAAGTGGCTGGTTATAAAATCAACTCAAACAAATCAGTAGCCTTCCTCTACATGAAAGATAAACAGACTGAAAAAGAAATTAGGGAAATGACACCCTTCACAATAGTTGCAAATAATATAAAATACCTTGGTGTGAATCTAACCAAGCAAGTGAAAGACCTGTATAACAAGAACTTCAAGTCTCTGAAGAAAGAAATTGAAGAAGATCTCAGAAGATGGAAAGATCTCCCATGCTCATGGATTGGCAGGATTAATATAATAAAAATGGCCATCTTGCCAAAAGCAATCTACAGATTCAATGCAATCCCCATTAAAATCCCAACTCAATTCTTCACAGAGTTAGAAAAGGAAATTCTCAAATTCATATGGAATAACAAAAAACCCAGGATAGCGAAAACTATTCTCAACAATAAAAGAACTTCTGGAGGAATTACCATCCCTGACCTCAAGCTGTACTACAGAGCAATAGTGATAAAAACTACCTGGTATTGGTACAGAGACAGGCAGGAAGATCAATGGAATAGAATTGAAGACCCAGAAATGAACCCACACTCCTATGGTCACTTGATCTTTGACAAAGGAGCTAAAACTGTCCAGTGGAAAAAGGACAGCATTTTCAACAAATGGTGCTGGTTCAACTGGAAGACAACATGTAGAAGAATGAAAATTGATCCATTCTTATCTCCTTGTACAAAGCTCAAGTCTATGTGGATAAAGGACCTCCACATAAAACCAGATACACTGAAACTAATAGAAGAGAAGGTGGGGAAAAGCCTCGAATACTTGGGCACAGGGGAAAAGTTCCTGAACAGAACTCCAATGGCATATGCTCTAAGATCGAGAATTGACAAATGGGACTTCATAAAATTGCAAAGTTTCTGTAAGGCAAAGGACACTGTCAATAGGACAAAACGACAACCAACAAATTGGGAAAAGATCTTTACCAATCCTTCATCTGATAGAGGACTAATATCCAATATATACAAAGAACTCAAGAAATTAGACTCCAGACAACCAAATTACCCTATTAAAAAATGGGGTATAGAGCTTAACAAAGAATTTTCAACGGAAGAAACTCGAATGGCCGAGAAGCATCTAAAGAAATGTTCAGCATCCTTAGTCGTCAGGGAAATGCAAATCAAAACAACCCTGAGATTCCATCTCACACCAGTCAGAATGGCTAAGATTAAAAACTCAGGTGATAGTAGATGCTGGCGAGGGTGTGGAGAAAGAGGAACACTCCTCCATTGTTGGTGGGACTGCAAGATGGTGCAACCACTTTGGAAATCAGTGTGGCGGTTCCTCAGAAAATTGGACATAGCATTACCCGAGGATCCAGCTATACCACTCCTAGGCATATACCCAGAAGATGCTCGAACATATAACAAGGACATATGCTCAACTATGTTCATAGCAGCCTTATTTATAATAGCCAGGAGCTGGAAAGAACCCAGATGTCCTTCAACTGAGGAATGGATTCAAAAAATGTGGTATATTTACACAATGGAGTATTACTCAGCTATTAAAAACAATGAATTCGAGAGGTTCCTAGGTAAATGGATGGAACTAGAAATTATCATCCTGAGTGAGGTAAGCCAATCACAAAAGAAGACACATGGTATTCACTCACTGATTATTGGATATTAGCCTAGAACCTTGAAATGCCCAAGATGCAACTCACAGGCCACATGAAGCCCATAAAGAAGGAAGACCAAGTGAGGGTGATTCGGTCCTTCTTAGAAGGAGCAACAAAATACTCAAGGGAGCAAATATGGAGACAAAGTGAGGGACAGAAACTGAAGGAGGGGCCGTCTCAAGACCACCCCACCTGAGTATCTATCCCATGTGCAATCACCAAAGGTAGATGCTGATGTGGAAGACAGGAAGTGCATGCTGATAAGAGCCTGATATGGATATCTCCTCAGAGGCCTTCAAGAGTCAGACATATTCAGAGGCAGATGCTCACAACTAGCCATTGAACTGATCATGGGGTTCTCAATGGAGGAGTTAGAGTGAAGACTGAAGGAGCTGAAAGGGTTTGTGGCACCATGAGGAGAGCAACAATACCAACCAACCACAGCTCCCAGGGTCTAAACCACCAGCCTGGGAGCACTTAGGGGGGAATCCAGGGCTTCAGCTGAATATGTAAAAGTGGAGGGCCCTGCTGGGCATAGGTGGAAGAAGAGAACCTTGACCTCATGAAGGCTGGATGCCCCAGGGGGTGGGAATTTTGAGGGTGGGGAGGGGAGAGTGGGGGGGGTGTAGATAGAGGTTACATCCACAGAGAAGAAGGAGGAGGGGCGAGGGGATTGGAGGTTCCGAGGGGGTGGTGGGGGATGGGGTAAGGGGACAACATAGGAAATGTAAATAAATCATCCAATAAAAAAAAAAAAGAATGGAAAAAAAAAAAAAAGATTGGTGGTGAAGGCCTAGAATATACTAACACTTGGAGGTGGAGGCAGGAGGATGAAGAGTTTGAGGGCAGCCTAATCCACACAGTGAGACTCTATTTTTTTTCCTTTTTAAAAGAATAGCCTTCACAGCTTTGATTTTTAAAACTAGAAACTTAAATAACAACAGCTAGCCTGAGTGGTGGCACAGGCTAGCAATGCCAGCAGCACTCAGGGTATGTAGAGAGGAGAACTGGGAGTTCCAGGCCAACCTGGGCTACAGTATGAGACCTTAGTTTTTAAACAACTACAATTTCCAAGATGAAAGAAAACAACTAAAAGAGAAGACTCAGTCTGCAGTGGTGGCCTACAGTACATCACTAGGGTGGAGTCAAGCCTGAGGTGGGAGCACAGGCCCACAATACCAAACTCCAGATGTGGAGGGAGAAAGATCAAAAGTTTGAGGATAGTCTGGGCTATAGAGTAAGACTCAGTTTTTTTTTTTTTTTCGTTTTAAAAACCATCACAAATTCTTAAGATTAAAAAAAATTACAAGTAAAAGATAAGGTCAGGCCTGGGGTGGGATCACAGGCTAGCTATACCTACACTCTGGGTATGGAGGTAAGAGAATCCCAAATTTGAGGGCAGCCTAGGCTACAGAGTGGGACCCTGTTGTTTTTATTCCCCACAATTTCCTCAACTTAAAACATTTAACAGGTTTAAAGAGATAGTCAAGACTGGGGTGGTGACATCAGCCCTGATGGGGCTGAGGCCAGAGGATGGAGTTTTAGAACAGCCTAGGCTACATAGCGATGCCTTTTTAGAAAAGAAACACACATGATTCCCTAGATTTAAAACAATTAAAACATGAAATGAGAAGGTTAAGTCTAGGCCTGTAATATCAGCACTTAAGGTGTAGAGGAAGGAGGGCCAAGCATATGAAGCTAGCCTAGGCTACACATTGAGACTTTTCACAAGTTCATAGCTGTGATTAAGAGCACTGGCTGCTCTTCCAGAGGTCCTGAGTTCAATTCCCAGCAACCACATGGTGGCTCACAACCATCTGTAATGGGATCTGATGCCCTCTTCTGGTGTGTCTGAAGACAGCTGCAGTGTACTCATATAAATAAAAAATAAATAAATCTTAAAAAATAACATTAGAAGATTAAAAGAGAAGGCACTGCTTGGGTGGGCAGCACAGGCTATATAATACTAGAATCTAGGTTTGGAGATAGGCGGCTCAAGTGTGTGAGGCTGTCTTCCACTACATAGTGAGACCTCATTTTTGTAACCCCCCACAGTTTTACAGATTTAAGAAATTAGAACTTTAAAAGACAATGCAGAGGAGGTGGCACAGGCCTGCAATAGCAGTACTCTTGGTATGGAGGCAGGAGGATTGAAAGTTTCAGGTTTGTGCTTTTTTAACCCCTAGAATTTCGTGGATTTACTAAATTAAAACATTAAAAGATAAAGTCAGGTCCAGGTGGTGGCGCAGGCCTGTAGGCACTAAGGGAGTGGAGACTGGAGGATACAGAGGTTTTGGACAGCTTGGGCTACAGGGGTTTCTTTTGTTTTTCTTTGTTTTGTTTTGAATCGCTACACTTTCCTGGATTTAAGAAATCAAAAGCTTAAAAAGAAGGCCAAATGCAAGGTGCTAGCACATGCTTGCTATACCAGCCCTCTAGCTGCACAGGCAGGAAGCCCGGGCTACAGAGTATGCACCCCACCCCAATCTCCTACATTTAAGCATTTTAAAAAGTAAAGATAAGGCCACCCCTAGAGGGTGAATAGCACAGGCCTGTAATATCAGCATTGGAGAGTTTAAGGCAAGTGAATAAGGATTTTAAAGACCAACTGGTCTATATAGTGACATCCAGAGCCTTCCATCCAATAAACTCAGACAAAATAAAACAGAAAAATAAAAAGATACAGGGATGAAGGCCCCAAAATAAGATGCAGAGGAGCTTTCTCAGTCATTGAAACTGACAAGCAAGTGGGCATCTTATGAGTTTAGCCTGAATTGAGGCTGCCTTATGACCCCAAGCTGTGGCCTGGGTTGCTACTTCCCACTGCAATTCAGACACTTGCTTAATAAGTTTCTAAAGGTGTCACAAACAAGTGAATTGTGAGATGGGTACCAGAGGTGAAATCTTCAAGGCACCTGGGATCACCAGCCTCTTCTTGCCACTATGGCTCTGCCTCTCTTCTCCCTTCACTTCCTCCATCACATTTAGCCTCACATCCATTTCTGACTTCTAGGAAAGAAGAAATCTAAGTTTAAAGACTTTAAGAGCTTTTTTGGCAAGAAGAAGAAGAAAGAACCAGAAGAAGTCTTGGAAGGAACAATGCTAAAGTCAAGGTTTTCCAGCAGCAGTGTTAGTGTGTCTTCTCTGCAGCCAGGTCTGGAATCGCAAGTGGAGTCCAAGTAAGCCCAGATGGGGTCAGAAGCTGGGGCTGGGGCTAGGGGTGGGGCTGGGTCCAGAACAGGCACAAACAAGTAGAACAATCATACTCAGGGCTTACTGCTCATGAAGAGCTTGTGGCCCATTTCATAAAATCAGGAGGGTCCGTGTCATGCTGGAGCTTAGTCTTTTGGCCTAATTTGTTTGCCTCACCCCTAGGTTGCAGATCTGGATGATAAAATCTCAGAAAGAGGAACATTTTAGCATACGTGAGCTTAAGCATAGAATCTTTTGTTGCTGCAAAAGCACACAAACAAGCTAGCCAGCTCAATCCATCTTTCAGTTCCCTTCAGGACACTGGGTGGTCCCAGAGCTATGAGGAAGGTTGCTTCTCAGCCACTCACACACATTCACATTTTTTATATGTGATGTTCTGACTTAAACATCCTATTTCTTTTTCATTGGGATATCCTGTACCTACAGCTATCCCTGGATCAGATCCCTCTATGGAACACTCCTTAGACCAGTTCTCATAACATTGAACTACAGACATCTAGAGGTGCTGCACAGAGTTCACTAGTGCTCCTAGCCATCATCTGAGACTCTGCCATGCTAAGCCTCTCCCAATACTTCCCCAAATACTTCCCATGACATGATGACACTGAAGTATGTATGGTTCTTTAATGAGTGCATCTACCATAAGGACTTTCAGATAGCCTTGCCAAGGACTATTTCACAACAGAAGGGCTTGTTTTCACACCATACAAGCAATGCCATTGTAGGACATTGTCTCAAATTAAGATCATAAGCATCCTGTCTAAACCAGATGGGGATGGGGAATGGAAGGTCTGTCTGGTTTAGGCTGCATTGTTTTTGCAACTTGATAATGGCTATTTTTACAAAGATTGTAACTTCACACTCCAAAATGCTTCATTAACTCTGCTGTATTTGCTACATTAAGAAATGTCGAGAGAGATCCAAACCAGGTAAGGAAGGAGAGACAGTTTTGCAAGGAGCATAAGTTAAATAAAGTATAACTTAAGAGCCTAAAGATCACTCCTGGCTTTTGTCCCTTGCTTAATATGCTTGGACAAAAACTTTAGAGATTGCCACTCAGGTGTTTGGAAGTGAGTTCAGGCTTCTTAATCCATCTAAACAATCATTGCTGTAAAGAGACACCATGACCAAGGCAACTCTTATAAAGGACAACATTTCATTGGGACTAGCTTATAGTTCAGAGGTTCAGTCCATTATTGTCATGGCAGGAAACATGACAGTGTGCAGGCAGACATGGTGCAGAAGGAGCTGAGAGTTCTACATGGTCATCTAAAGGCTGCGAGCAGAATTCTGGCTTCCAGGCAGCTAGGATGAGGGTCTTAAAGTCCACCCCTACAGTGACACACCTACTCCAACAGGGCCACACCTTTTAAAAGTGCCACTCCCTAGGCCAAGCATATACAAACCATCACACTGAGTTCTACATCTTGTTCCAAAGACAAATGGGAGAAGACTGGCTTTTCTATACTCGGCAGAGTTTCAAAGCCCCAACAGTGACATTCTTCCTCCTACAAGGTCACACCTCTTAACAGTACCATTCCCTAAGGGCCAAGCATATTCAAACCACCACAAGTCATAACATTTACAGCCAGCTGGGTGTGGTAGCATAAGCCTATAATGCCAACACTGGAGAGGTAGAGGCAGGGTGATCTTTAGGAGTTTGAGGCCAGTTTGGTGTACATAGAAAGTTCCAGGCTATCAGAGGCTACATGGCGAGACTCTGTTCCATGCAACAAGCAAACAAAGAAACACACAAAACCAAACATTTTAACACAGTATAATCCAAAATTATACTGGTTTAACATTTCCATGTTGAGGTATGATAGTAAGAAAATATTGTCTTTCTTATAATTGAGCCATTATATTTTTATACGTGTAGAAAACACTGTAGAAAAACCCAAAGTGTTTCATTGGCATGCAGAGTGCAGAGTGCATGGGTTATGTATTCAGAACGAAGGTTGCACTGAAAGCTCACAATACAACATGGATGAACACTGCCAGAAACACCCCACATTTGTTATGCAATTGATTCTGAATCAGTTTTTCATCATTGCATGTTTATGAGTATATAAACCCTTAGAGGGTTCCAAGTCACAATTTAAAAAACCAGGGCTTTGCAATCATCATTCTAGCATGGATGGAGGAGGGGGACCATGAGTTTCTACCCCTACATGAGGAGCTATTGGCAGTTGATGGTTACTAAAGAGTCTCAGTTTTCCTAACAGGTGTGGCCTTTGGTAAGTTAACTGTGTCCCAGTGGGCAGCCCCACACCCATATGTATATTGGAAACACTAATTGGAGACAGTGAATTTAAAAGGGGGACATGAAGAGGAGAGGGAGAAGTGGGAAAGAATAGTAAGAGTTGGAGGAGGAGGGAGAGTAAATACTGTTTAGTTATTGAATCCTAAGTGGTCAACCCTGAAAACACACACAACAGGAAATGGTCTCAGCAGGTTATGTTTTTTATACTTATTCATATATTTATTTATATATGTGACAATAATAATTAAAGAAAAGGGCCATGAATTTGAGAGGGAGAGGACATGGGAGGGGTTAGACGGAAGATGGGGGAGAGGGAAATGATTGTAATTATATTTTAACAAAAAAATAAACTAAATATAGAATATATGAATAAAGAATATATGAATAATGTAATAACATAGAATATATGAATAAAGTATATAGAATATATGTATGAAATTCTCAAAGAATAAAATAAATAAGTAAATTTTAGAATAACAAGTTTTTTAGTCAAAAATAATAAAAAAGAAACTGTGCTTAAAGCAACCATCATGAAATGGTGACTAGAGAAACAGCTCAGGCTATAGGACTAACAAGTGCCCTGTTGTGAGGCTGTCAGGATTTGGGCCCTGAACATGAGATGGTGACAAGTTTGTGTAACAAGAAACTCCCTTGGAGGCAACTTGAGATGCAACAAAATAGAGGGAGCAAGAGCCCTGTGTGCTGCAGCACTAGCCTGCTGCTGGTGCTCACTCTCTTTCTGTCTTCTCTTCTCCCATTGCTTTGTTTCTTACACAAATATTTGACATCATTCCCCATTCGCATGGGCTTGTATCCACACTTGAATGTCAAATGCCTGAGAAACATATTACCATGTCCCCAAGGGTATCTTTAGTGCCATTTGCTGTTCTTTTGTTTCTAACATTTCTCCAAGTTGTTTCAACACACTTGGGATCAAGCTGGTCCCATTCCTAATAGGAAAGCCTTCCTAATTGATCTGAGGAAGGAACATATGAATGATGCATAAGGATGATTTGGAAAATAGGATAAATGTGTCTTTAAGGTCTTGTAAACAAAGGGAAAAAAACAACTAAGAAAAAACCCCTCTATCTTGGGGCCTGTTAGATGGCTCAGTGAGTAAAGCTACTTGCTGCTAAGCTTACAACCTGAGGTTCATTCTAGGGACCTACATGGTGAAAGGAGAGAACTGAGTCCCCAAATTTGTTCTCTCTGACCTATATATGTGGGCAAGCATGTACTCAGGCAGGCAGACAGACAGAAGACAGACAGACAGAAGACAGACAGACAGACACACACACACACACACACACACACACACATTAAATAAATACATGTAAAAATGAGAAGACAGTATCTGGGCAGATCCTTGAATTTCAAAACAAATCAAAATAAAAACACTCAAGGGAAATTTGAGTGTGAAAGATTTTTAATAACCCTTCCATTTCTCAAGATTGTCACTATGGAGTTGTATGTTATATGGACAAATTGTATGATGACTAAACCATCTCAGTAGAATTTTCCTGTAAAACACATACAAGTAATTTCTTTCTTTTATTTTTGGAGATTATGATATAATTACATCATTTCCCTGTTCCCTCTCATCTCTTCAAGTCCTCCCATATACCCCTCATTGCTTTTATGATGACTATGAACCACAACAAAGACCAGCATACACAAATAATTTTTTAACATTAAAATTAATCCAAGGCACAAGGCGGAAAATGAAAATTCCTCTCATTTCTTTCGGACCCTTTCTCAGAGGGATTCACCACTAATAGTCCCACCACTAATGACCTCCTGGACATTTTTCTGAACATAAACTATGTATGTATGTATGTATGTATGTATGTATGTATGTATGTACATGTATATGTGTGTGTATGAGTGTATGTGTGTCTGTGTAAATGTGCATGTGTGTATGTGTGTGTGAGATGTGTGTATGTTGAATGGGTTCATACTATTTTTTTGATTCTCACTCTCCATCTTAGAAATGGCTTTCTATGTCAGCACACCTGCATCTCTGCATCCTTCTGAGCTCTCTATGGTATCTATGTTATGAAAATACCTTGCCCTTCAATTATTAATCCCTTGTACTGCTTTTACAAGACTTTTCCTTTCCACATAGGCCCAAGAGCGGCTTGGGAGCCAAGTCCATATCCCATGACAGTGTTTTCTGTTCGGATCTTGAGCCTGAAAAAACAGAAGGCAAGCTATACTCTTCTCCAGAGCCCCAGAGAAGCAGCTCACCGAAGGTAACGATGAATTTGACTTCAGTCTGATTAGACACTATTTTTCTATACTGCCCCCTCCTCAAAAGAGGGAGGAATTTGATTCTGCTTATCAACTAATTTTATCTCACAGGGCTATCTTAAATCTCAAATAATACAATATATAAATAGACCTTTAACTATGTTATATGGCCAACACATAGTGTTGGCTGCCATGTATATTTATTTAACATACCCAAGGATACCATCATTATTTTGATACTGGACAGTTTTCTATTTATATGCTAGCATGCCAAACCCTGCAAGCTTTTCTCTTTTTCCACAGAGATCTCTTATCTCCAGAACTTTGCCTAGAACCACAGGAAGTGGTGGCCTTGGAGCTTTGAGTGGATCTGAGGGCCACTATTCTTCTAGCAGTGGAATCTGGGCCCCAGGCTCCAATTTTACTGACGTAATACCATGGAAATATGTACCATGGTCGGCTAAGTCACATAGACAGGTTGTCTTAGTTAGGGTTTCTACTGCTGTGAAGAGACACCATGACCATGCCAACTCTTATAAAGGAAAACATTTAATTGGGATTGGCTTATAGTTCAGAGGTTCAGTCTATTATCATCATGGTGAAATACATGACAGTGTGCAGGCAGACATGGCCCTGGGTTGACAGGCAACAAGAAGAAGAGAATGACACTGATCCTGTCTTGAACATCCCCAGTGACACATTTCCACCAAAAAAGCCACACATACTCCAACAAGAGCACACCTCTTAATAGTGCTGCTCCCTAGGGGCCTATGGGAGCCATTTTCATTCAAACCACCACATTTTATTCCCTGGCTCCCGTAGGCTTGTAGCCATATCATAGTCCAACTTCAAAAGTCCCCATATTCTATCACAGTATCAGCACTCTTTAAAAGTCCACAGTTTAAAAGTTTCTTCTGAGACTCATGTAATCTCTTAACTGTAATCTCCTGTAAAATCAAAAAAGCAGATCATATACTTCCAACATACAATGGCACAGGATATACATTACTGTTTCAAAATGTAGGGATGGGAGCATGGTGGGGAAATACTGGACCAAAGCAAGACTGTAAAACAGCTGAGTAGACTTCAAACTCTTCATCTCCATGACTGATATCAAAACATTCTTCAGATCTCCAACTCCTTTCAGCTTTGTTGACTGCAACACACTTCTTTCTATTGGGCTGGTTCTACTCCCTGTTAGTAGCTTTGCTCAGCAGCTATCCCATGACTCTGGCATCTCCAACATCTTGGGGTCTCCAAGGTGATCCAGGCTTCACCTTTACAGCTTCACACAATGGGGTCTCTAGGCCTCCATGCAGGGACACCCCTGACACATGCCTGGCCTCAGTGGATTTCCTTAGTTTTGGAAGGAGATTCCATAGCCCCTTTCTTGTATCCTTGACTCTAAAGCCAGAACCACATGGCCAAAGCTTCAAAATTCTGCTGCTTTATGGAGATGGAACATGACCCCCTCTTTCAATTACATCTTCATCAGCTTTCTGTTTTTGATGGATTCCTTTACTGCCTAAGAGTGGCTATTGTGGCACTTGCTCTATAGTCCAGGCTAGCCTTGAACTCAGACTCACCAGCTTCTGCCTTGTGAGTTCTGGAACCAAAGGCATGTACCACCACACCTGGTTCTAAGCTTTTCCTTAATTCCTTAATTCCTTTTCATTTTTCTTTAATTCATTTTCACAAGTTGGATGCTTAGCAGCATAGAGTTTTGCTCAGATGTCACCACTCCCTTTATTCCATGTAGCATCAGGTGTTTCTTTAATGTGTTTACACTTTCTAGTGCCCCCTTTTTCCTCCAACTCTACACTATGTATTTTTCCTTGCCTAGCTCCTTTTTCAGTACAGATCTGCATAAGACTGGCTGGCCTCTACTAGCCACACAGCACAGCTAGGCTGTTTGGAAATGTCCTATGCCAAAGCAGTTAATCCATAACTCTTCAATTTAGCCTCAGGCAGACTCTTTGGTCAAAGACAAGAAGTGGCCAGTCTTCACCAAAATATCAAAAGAATGATTTCTAAGCAACATACCAATATTATTCTCCTCTGAAGCCTCTAAGGCAGACCACTACAGTTCAAATCATACCCAGTACTACTGTCTTCCATGCTTCTGCTAGTATGGCCCATTAAGTCCCAATTTAAAGCACTCAGATGCTTTCCTTCCTTCCTTCCTTCCTTCCTTCCTTCCTTCCTTCCTTCCTTCCTTCCTTCCTTCTTTCCTTCCTTCCTTCCTTTCTTTTTTTTGTTCTTTTTATTTTTATTAGATATTTTCTTCATTTACATTTCAAATGTTATCCCCTTATCTGGTTTTCCCTCTGAAAACCTCCTATCCCATCCCCCCTCCCCCTGCTTCAATGAAGATGTTCCCCCCCACACAACCCACTCCTGATTCTCCCTCTTGGCATTCCCCTACAGTGGGGCATTGAACATTCACAGGACCAAGGACCTCTCCTCCCTTTGATGCCCAATAAGACCGTCCTCTTCTACAAATGCAGCTGGAGCCATGGGTCCCTCCATGTGTACTCTTTGGTTGGTGATTTAGTCCCTGGGCGCTCTGGGGAGTCTGGTTGGCTGATATTGTTGTTCTTCCTATGGGGCTGCAAACCCCTTCAGCTCCTTCAGTCCTTTAACTCCTCCATTGAGTACCTATGCTCAGTCTCATGGTTGGCTGTGATCAGATGCTTTTCTAATCTAAAGTCCCCACACATTCCTCCAAACAAAAGTGTGGTCAGTATTACCACAGCAGTATCCCAGTCCTTGGTACCAACTGCTGTCATAGTAAGGGTTTCTATTGCTGTGAAGAGACACCATGACAAAAGCAACTCTTATGAAGGAAAATATTTATTCAGGATTGGCTTACAATTTCAGAGGTTTAATCCATTTTCACACTGGTGGGAAGCATGGCAGACACAATGCAGGAGGAGCTGAGAGTTCTACATCCATATTAGCAGGCAACAGGAAGAGACAGTGAGCCACTAGGCCTGGCTTGAGCTTCTCAGACCTCAAAGCCCACCATTAGCAACACACTTCCTCCAACAAGGGCACATCTACCCCAACAAAGCCATACCTCCTAATAGTGCCACTCTCTATGGGCATACGGGGCCCATTTTCATTCAAACTACCATACAGCTCTATGCTTGAATTCTTGTCCCACAACTTACTGGCTGTAAGACCATGCTTTAGCTGTTTAACTTCTCTGAGCCTTCCCTTCCTCATCTACAATGTACAGTATTAATCTCTCTCTCAAAAACTTGCTTATGAGGATTGAGTGAAGTCGTTCAAGGGACTGCAGAGATAGCTCAGTGCTTAAGAGCACTAGATGCAGTTCCAGAGGACCCAGGTCTGATACCCAGCACCTCATGACAGCTTATAATCATCTGTAATTCCAGTTCCCGGGGACCTAATATCTTCTTCTGGCTTCCATTGGCACCAGGGACATTGTGCATAGACATACATGCAGGCAAAATGCTTATACACATAACATAAACATAAATACATACAATAAATATTTTTAAAAGACACTATTCAGGACCACCAAGCTAATATATTGTTGATTTAGAAATATATTTCAGGTGTGTTAATCTCAAAATCCACAGGCTTGCTATTACCCGCTTTCTAAGATGCTTTAATCCTTTATAGCTGTCCAGACACAGGAGCACTGTTATGGGCCCATTTTAAGTTTGTATTTGACACAAGGTAATTTGGGTTTATTTCTGATGCCTGTTTGAGACTTCATGTGACTAACTGTGGTTTATGTAGTGTGTGCAAATTCTGCTGGGTACTTTAATCTTGAAGGGTGGGAAGATAAACTGGAGAAAGTCAGCAGAGGATGTGGCTCTGTGGCTGGGGGCCTCTAGTGTTAGTGGACTGTTGTCTTCCTGTAGCACATTAGGCAAAACCTATTCTCCTCTACTTTCTGCTGTTCAGTCCAAAATAGCAATACCAGAGTGCATGCCTATAGTTGCACTCTTTGCTCTCTCATGGCCATGAAAAATGTCACAGGATGTTTCTTATATTTGGAAAGAAGCAGCGTAGGTTCTATATGCTTTCCCTCCTCTTTTAGACCCAGCAACAGAGAAACTCATGTAGCAGAGACATTCAGTTAAAAACTAGAGTTAATTTGGGGGAAGATTGCCATGAAATAGTCTAGGATCTTTCTTTCTCATGATGAAGGAGATAAGGGGAAAAACCCCAGTAATCCAAAGGCAAGTTTTGTTAAATGGCCAGTGTGGGCCTATCTATAGCTCATACATTGGGCCCAATCCTTTAGGCCTTCCTCTGCAAAACATACCCAGGGACAGTAGGGGGCGTTGTATTAGTTATTTTTCTATTGCTTTGATAAAGAGTATGACAAAAAACAACTCGGAGAGGAAAGAGTTTATTTCATCTTGCCCTTCCAAGTAAACAGTCCATCACTGAGGGAAGTCAGGGCAGGAACTCAAGGCAGAAACTGAAGCAGAGGGTACGGAGGGACAACTGGTTACTGGCTTCCTTTTCATGGCATGCTCAGTCAGTCTGCTTTCTTATTCCACTCAGGCCACCTTGCCCAGGGCTCTTAGTTGTCTACAGGCAATCTGGTGAAGCTTCTCCTTCTCTCTCTCTCTCTCTCTCTCTCTCTCTCTCTCTCTCTCTCTCTATATATATATATATATATATATATATATATATATATATATATATTTCTCTCTTTTTCCTTCTTAAGATTTATTTATGTATATGAGTATACTGTCACTGTCTTCAGACACACCAGAAGAGGACATTGGATTCTCATTACAGATGGTCATGAGCCACCGTGTGGTTGCTGGGAATTGAACTCAGGACCTCTAGGAGAGCAATCAGTGCTCTTAACCACTGAGCCACCTCTCTAGCTTCAAATGATGAAGGATTTTCTTAATTGAGGTTTCTCTTTCCAGATAACTCTAACTTTGAGGGGGAAAAAAAGGTCCAGCAGTGATGGCACGTGCTTTTAATCCCAGCACTTGGGAGGCAGAGGCAGGTCTCGGTGAGCTTGAGGACAACTTAATCTAGGACAGCTGGGGCTGCACAGAGAAAACTTGTCTTGAAAAAAGAAAGAAAGAAAGAAAGAAAGAAAGAGAGAGAGAGAGAGAGAGAGAGAG
>NW_021604667.1:2208808-2222655 GCF_004785775.1 Grammomys surdaster | reverse complement strand
GGGAGAGAGAAGAAGGAAGGAAGGAAGGAAGAAAGAAAGGAAGAAAGAAATGAAGGAAGGAAAGAAGGAAAGAAAGAAAGGCCAGCCAAAATAGGTGGTAATAGGTCATCAATAACCAGATTAACCTTTGGGTAGAAAACGCCCTTTAATTGCCAAGATGGCAGTACTAAATGAAAGTTAATTAATGGCAAGGGTCCCAGATGTCAGAGTGGCTGGCACTTCCCTGTTGTATAAGCATTTAGGACACTGAGTCAGGAGGATCATATGTTCAAGACTTGCCTCTTCTACATAGTGAATTCCAGGATACCCTGAGATATAGTTTGTGGCCCTCTTTCAAAAGATCACACACATCAATGCACAGAACAGAATGAATCAGGGGCTCTGGTACCAGTGTTCCAAAGAAATTGGTAGAAGTATAGAATTGACCAGTGCCTGGGTCCCTTGATGGGGTGGAATTCTTTTTTAAATTAACAAAATATTGTATTTGTAGGGGTATGTGCACATTAGTGAAGCCCTTGGAAGTGGAGTTACAGACTGTTGTGAGCCACCTGATGTGGGTCCTCTGCAAGAGTAGTGCATGCTCCTAATCAATGAGCAATCTCTCCAGGGCAAGGTTCTTAGTGGATCAAAAAAGATATTCATAGCATCTACAGATTAGGAGGGAAGGAGTCCAGGTATTCAATTGAATGTGAACTGCTAAGGTTGAGCCGATTCTATTCACTTCTGGACATTCACCATGTTTGCTTAGATGAGGTTTTCTTTATTTGATTACAAACAGTTAAAATGTGATACTGTATTATTAGCACATTCCGGCTGTTGAGTTCATCATTTATAAAGCCAATCATGTAGAAAACTCTTTTTTTTCTTATTGCACCCAGGCCCAACTCTTCCCCTCCAGCTTTTCTTAAGAAAGGAAATACACCATTGGCTCTGGTTGCTGCTTTTCAACTTCCTGAACATGGCTTTCAGTATGGACCTCCCTCCTTTCCTGGCACTTATTGCTGGCAAGGAAACAAGAGTGCATAGTGGTTAAGAACACATGCTATTAATTTGGCAAGAGCTTTCAAATACTTGCCTTACAACTGTAGAAGTACAGTCAGTCATAAATCTCTCAAACCTCATTTTCTCCATTAGATAATGGTCGTGATACTTAATAATCACTTTGTAAGAACTGTAGAGATTTGTCACTGCTTGGTATATTATAATCCCTTAGTGAAAGTTATTTGTCATTATTATTATTGTTATTATTATTAGGGGCTTACGGATGGTTGTTTGAAGTAATAGTTGATTCAGGTTTAGTTCCTAAGTTCCCAATAAAGACTAGTAGCAAGCACTGGAGATCCTGGCCAGGAGTTTTCCAGGGGCAAAATCTTGGCAAACCTCCACTGTGTCCAGTTTTCTTTGGCTAGTGTCTAGAGGTCATATGTAAAACTTTAGACAGAAACAAGTGATGTTAGCTTGAAAGAAAAAAGAACCACGTTTCATGAAGTATTGTAGGCCCAGTTCATATGATTGGTCATAGTAAACTGTAGATGCTTATCCAATATTTGTTAAATATAAATCAAAGATTTCAATCCATATCAAGAGGACCATGATCAGACAAATGTAACATGGTCATCAGTTTGAAATTAGTCAATCCTCCATTTAAATGTACCATTTAAAAATATTTTTATAAAGTTAAAAATTTAACTATAGATTTTAAAGTTTATTTATCTGATACTAGAGATTGAACCCATGCTCAGGAAGTACTGTACACTCAGATTTAGGTCTCTATATTTTCACTAACATTTCCAGAAAAAAATCAGCCTTAATAATATGAAGACAAGAGATGAACAAGGTCAAGATTCAGCCCAGACAGTTCCTTGAGCAAAAGGAATAGAGGTTTAAGTGTGTGGAGGGGGGGGGAGGCAAACCCAGATGATACCTTCAAGATTCACCCCTGGAAATACTAGCTCCTAAGATATGGACAAATTCAAAGATATAGCAGAATGAAGCAAGACTTCTAGACTGAAGCTGGAAGGGACTGAAACCAAGACTGATTTCAATCAAATAAAAAATTTGAAGTTTTGGACATTGGAGATTGGCAAAAATGTGCAGAAACTGCTTGCTGGTTTTTGGTTTAAATACATATTAGACATGAAGATAGGAAGGCAGGAAATTCCTTCCTGAGCCGATTTTTCGGTAGTTATTTTATATCTATATCAGTATCTGCATCTGTGTCTATCTCTCTCTCTATCTCTATATATTGTAGGGGTGAATTAGTTAATTTGCTTTGGTTTCTGGTGTCTCACACATGCACTGCACCTGCCCAAGAGCTCTGGATTCACTAATGAAACACACAGGTGCCAGTTAATTTTGATATGCCTTGACTAGCTCAATAGCAGGGCATTCCTAAACCTCCCCACAGCTAGCAAACACTCCCCTCCTGTATTCCTTGATTATTACTTTCTAAATTTATATTTTATCTTTGCTGCCCTGTTACCTTCTGGGAAGCCCTTCACCTCCATTTCATAGGGCTGCTTTTCCTTTCCACCTACATTGCTGGATGATTTCTTTCCAGCTCTTAAATCTGATCCTTCTGCCTATGAGTCATGGCAATTCTCCTCTTCTGCCCCTCTCTCTTGGTCCCTTGCCCATGTAATCTAAAAGTCCTGCCTCTGTCTCCCTGCCCAGCCATTGGCTATAAGGCAATTCTTTATTACCAATTGAAACCAGCGGGTGTTTGTGGGTGGGGCAGGAACGGTCAGATCTGGAAGAGGCTTTGGGAGCTGAATTAAGACAAAGTATGAGAACAATTCCCAAACACACACATACATGCATACATATGAATGTATGTATGTATGTATGTATGTATGTATGTATGTATGTACACACACACACACACACACACACACACACACACACACACATTCTACTTCCTGATGACTAAGCTTTCAAATATATGAGCCAATGGGGCCATTTGTGGAGCTGGCTTACAGTTTCAGAGATTTAGTCCATAATCACCATGGTATGAAGAATGACAGCATCAGATAAGGTGCTGGGGGAGCTGAGAGTTCTACATCTTGATCCATAGGCAGCAGAAGGAGGAGACTTGATTTCACACTGGGCATAGCTTGAGCATGTAAGATCACAAAGCCTGTCCCTACAGTGAGACACTTCCTCCAACAAAGTTACATCTATTCCAACAAGGTCACGCCTCCTAATAGTGCCACTTTCCATAGGCTAAGCATTCAAACACTTGAGTCTATGAGGGTCAAACTTATTTAAACCATCACAGACCACTCCTTGGCCCCCACAGGCTTGGAGCCAAAGCATAATGCAAAATGCATTTATCCAACTTCAAAAGTCACGGGGGCCATTCTTATTCAAACCACCACACAGTGTCTTCAGTTTAAACATTAATCCATGGAGGCTTCATGGGCATTGTTCACACACACATACACACACACACAAACATGCAATTGTGTGTGTGCATAATATATGGCACATTTGTAGAAGTCAGAGGACAAACTCACAACCTCAGATATTGATTTTCAGCTTTTAATCCCCTTTGTGTCAGTCAGGGTCTCTCTGCTGTTTTTCTATTATACACATCAGGCTACCTGACCCGCAAATTTCCAGAGATTTTCCAGTCTCTGACTCCCATTTGCCACAGGCAATGGGATTGCCAATACTTCTGTAACCCATACTAATTTTACTTGAGTTTTAGAGATTTGAACTCAAATCCTCATGTCTGCATGGTAGGCACTTTTACCTACTGAACCATCTTCCATTCCTTACTAGCATACATGATTCTAGATTTCATTATGACATTTTTATATATGTCATTTTTTTTCTTTTTGGCTTGTCAGTCTTTCACCAGTTAAGGAACAAAAGAATACCAGTACCTTAGGGGAAAACACCCATGTTTGAAACTCTTCCATTCTCCCTTTTAACAGATCCAATCTCTGCGCTCACGGAGATTCGGCATCAGCCCACTTATTATCAAATCTGACAAAGTCTCTCAGGATTCGGAAAAAACTGATGACGATGACAGAACACCCAAGAACTCCAGAAGGAGGTCTTTACAGCATTCACCAACATCAAGGAAGGTGAATATTAGTTCTACTCTCAGGGATAGATTGGAACCATTAAAGATATACTTTCTTGTTCTATGTTCTTTTGTCATATCTCAACTCCGGGGACGAAGTAGAGTGATACTTTGGAAAAGAAATTGCCATTCTTGGCTTTTGATTTGCATCATTTTCCACTCGGTTTTACAAACCAAATAACCACCAATTTAGCTCATAAAGAATAGAAGACATTGTTTCAGAAATACATAATAATTTGTGGATATGTTCAGTTATCTTAAGAAAATTAAAATAGAGCTTCTTTAATTGAAGCCAACCTTGTACATTTTTAAATAAAAATTCAGAGCTTAGGCAATGCAATATTATTTCATAACTGTCCAGCATTAATAAAAGGCAATTTGCACACTAGTGCCATGCATATATGTTTTGTATGCTTAGATATGCCAACCAAATGCTACCCATTAACAATTGGCAAATTAGTTGATTGTAATGATATTAACAGCTCTGTGGTCAAATTTCTGTTTACCTTAATTGGTTGTTGTGAACCTAGATGAATTTAGAATTTGGAGCCATTAGTACTGGGAACTAAGAGTAAACAGAAACAGTTTATAATGAAAGTAACTAGCCAGTCAGAACAAAACTTTATTTTGATGCTAAAAAATACTGTAAAGGCATCTGGGGATGTGGCTGGTGACACTGTACTTGCCTATTCTTTGCAATGCTTTGACTTCAAATCCAAGCACTGAAAAAAAAAAGCTTGTATGAAGATAAGTAGCTTTTCACTATATATGCCAGAAATTAGGTTAGACCAAAATAAAAGCACATACTGACAGTAAGTGGAAGGAAAATCATTACTTTATGGAATTGGGTTATGACTATTTTCTGCCAAACACCACTAAATCAGATGGATTGGGATGGGATGTCTGAGTTGGTCGAAGGGTTGGATTAGATAACATTTTTTCTGTGTGTGGGCAAATGTGGCTAACATGAAAGTAAGCACACAAAACATTTTAGAGAATACTTCAGTGGAATTACACATACCCACTCCCACTGTCTACATCCGGCACTTGTTTGGTTCTCCCAAATGGAAACCCAGCACCTGTTAAGCAGTGACTCTCTATTCTTATTGTCTACCAACCTCTGATAACACTAATTGAATTTCTTTCCTATTTGATGTATTTCATATAAATAGAATGAATGATATGAGGTCTTTACAGATAGCTTTTTTCACTTAGCACATTGGGTTTGAAGTTCATCCATATTGTAGCATGTATCAGAGCTTCCTTCCTATTTGAGGCTGAATGGCTGTCCTTTGTTTGTAGGCATTACACTTTCTTGAACCATTCATCTATTGATGGATATTCATGTCTCAAAAACAAAACACAGCCCCTCAAATTGGACTGAGTTGAGTCAGATTAGCAGAGAGTAGTTATTGGGCTGTCAGGTAGAAGTTGAGTCTTTGGTATTACAGTGTGATTCCTATTTATTCCCATATGTGAGTGTCTGTGCTCTTTCTGCTATGATCCCAGACCTATTACTTCATTATGGTGAATCCAGGGGCCATGCTGTTGGCAGCAAAGGCAGCAGCAGCAGCTTCTAAGGATACAACTCTCATTGGCATCTAGTAGATAAGCTGGCCTGAGTGGATGATTCTTTAAGCAGATAGATGGCTCAGCCGACCCACTATGGTCCCTTACTCTCGTCCCCAAATGTTTCCCCACAAACCCACTTCCCATTGCCTTATCACAGAACAACAAGCAGAGTAGAAGAAAACATCCAGACAGGTTAAACAATGACTAAATCTCTGTTTTGGAGCAATTTGCATGCTCTTTCTTCTCTCAGCTGCTTCCCTCTACTGGCGGAGGAAGGGAATGCATGCCACCAATTACAGACCTCAATGCTCAGGCTTGCTTTCTCAGAATCCCGAGATTGAGATTGAGGCTTTATTTACGCAGTTGCCGCCACAGTTTCTTCCTTCCACGAGTCCTTAGGTAAAGAGTGAGGTCTCTGGTGTGTTTCAACTCCAGTCTGCAAACCACGTGGCTTTCTCTCAGATTACTCTCGCTCCTGCTGTTTGCAGCCTCTAGTCTGGTATAGGGGTTCAGTTCTTCACATTCGGTGAGAAAGGCAGTGAGTCTGAGCAGGTATCTCTACAGATAGTTAGGCTGAGCAGGGCTTAAGTCACTCCATACTTTAACCAGGGGATTCCCTTGTTTAGTGCTTCCCAGCACCCTGCCATTTCCCAGAACCTTGACTATGACAAGCCATACGAGAACCAGACTGCTAGAACTTTTTTTCAGAACCCTATTTAAGTGGAAAAATAATTGCATGTCGTCATGCACAAAGGACCAAATAAATCTTCACACTCATGAATGGAGTGGAACAGGTGAAAGTCACAGCTGATTAAATAACCCAATCTTAGTCCCATCGAAGGATAATTGTTTCTATGTTAACGTGTTCTAGGTTAGGGTGTCTGCAGTTTTCCATCATGTTGGCTGGTGGAGTTCTTTAGAATGCTGCCAGGCCACTTCCTTCTGACTACAATTCTTACGTTATTTTGGGTGGCTTTCTTCATAATTAATTCATTCTTAATGGCCAGTCTTTGTTAAATTCATGTGATAAATCAGAGGAGAGTATAATAACACCTTCCAATTATCATGTAGAAACTGTCAGTTTACAAAGCACTTTGTTTTCTCTATAAGACTTTAAAGGTATAAAAGAAAAGATACTATCGTGCCCTTTATAGATGAAACAAGTCAGGTTCAGAGAGGTGAAATGATTTGGATAAGGCCACAGAGCTGATCAGAGATAAATTTGAGATTTGAACCCAGGATCCTGTCCCAAATTCATAGTAGTTTTCATTGAACCATGTGAGCTTTAGCAGTCCTATACATTTGAACAACCAGTGCCCAGCAGTAGGAATGACATTGTTCATTAGCTAATACAATGGAGAAGCTGACAACTATCTCACCCCCAACATGTTAAATATCAGCTACCATTTATGGGGGTTTTCTTGTGTGAGAGTCACTGTGCTAAGCACTTCTCATGCATCAACTTATTTAATCTTTGTGATAACACATCAATGTCTCTATCAATAGTGAGGTTAGGGAACATGGGTCAGTCAATGGTATAGCCAGAACCTGAAATTAAGCGTTATTTAATTACAAATTCTGTGTACGTGTGTGTGTGCATGTGTGTGTGCACATGCTAAGGATGAAACCCAGGGCCTCATGTTCATAGAGCACATGCTTTACGACTGGTCCACATCCTCAAGCTTCCGTACTGCATATTCTTGTTTTCTATTTGCGTTAAAGAATTGAAGCAATTGCATTAAGAGGGAGGATGCAGGCTTCATTGAATCTCTACCTCCTAGAATGGTGACATTGCAAAAATGCCGGCTTCAACAGCTTTCATGTACCCAGGATTTGAGTGAAGCAGTAGCTGAGGGGACACCATCAGGAATGGGGATGTCCACTTCTTTGACACACCCCAAGGAGGGGAACATCAGTCAATAGCAAATCTTACACCCTATGCCAGCATCTCTTAGCAGAAACACCTCTTACTGAGAACAATCTTCCCATCAAGAGCTGCTGTGTCCCCTGGAGGCATTACCAAGGCAGTGTGCTTTACAGTGTCAGCTCACATAGATCCGACCCAGGCTCCCATCTACAGTGTCAGACCCTCCTGGACAGCTTCAGAATATATTTTCCCCAAAGTGCCAATTTTCCCCCAAATGTTGGATGGAACCTGGGGCTAATTGTCTGTAGGTTTTCCATTTTTTAAGGGTTGGTAGCCTAAGCTAGCCATGCATTCCAAATCCTCCTGCTTCGGCCTCTCAATTGCTGGGCTCATAGACTGCCACTGAGCATGCCTACTACTCTTACTTAACACAAGGCAGGACTTTCCGCTGTCCTCAGAAGCCAATCAAATTTCTGTTTATCTCAAAAATGTGAGGAGAAAGACAAGGGACCTAAATCATCATGGCCAAATGAATTAAAGTTAGCAATTAATTAAAGCAAGTTGTGTGTGTATGTGCATGTGTGTGCATGTGGTGTGTGCATGTGTGTGTGTGTGTGTGTGTGTGTGTGTGTGTGTATGTGTGTGAGTGTGTGGGCTGCTTTCCCCTAAAGTTGGGGTTCAAGAGGTCAGCATTGGATGTGAAGAAAATAAGGCTTTTATAGCTCAGGTGTCCAAATTAGAGATTTGGTGGACAAAATAGGTGGGGTTACAGGAGCAGAACATAAGCATAACAAGTTAGTTCTAATGACCTCCTGAAACAAATACATGATTGCAAGGTGGTCCTAACAAGGTAGTCCTAACAACAGGTAGTCATAAAAACCCTTAAAAACAAAAGTAGGGTTGCAAGATGGTTTTGAAACAAAGATGTGATTGGCATCTGTATTGGAACAGACAGTACAGAACAATTTGCAGTTAA
This sequence comes from Grammomys surdaster, assembly GCF_004785775.1. Lineage (NCBI taxonomy): Eukaryota > Metazoa > Chordata > Mammalia > Rodentia > Muridae > Grammomys > Grammomys surdaster. Next base: position 2,214,150 of record NW_021604667.1, on the reverse strand, counting down.
GGTTACAAGATGTTTTTAAAACCTAAGATGGAGACAGGCTGGTTCTTCATATCCCTTTACCAGTATCTTATCAACTACGAAGAAATAGAGGGAAGCCTAACAACATACAGGGAAAAAGATGCAGTCATTAAAAGGATGCCCTAACAGTGCATAATTGATTGAGCTGCTTCTAGCTGGGTCTAGATATTTGACAGGAGGGAAAAATAGAACTGAAATGTGTTTTAATTTTTGAAAGAGCCTCTATTAACCTAGTTAATACCAAAAGAATGTCCAGTTTAGTCCTTTACCAACCAGTACTGAGGGACCCCTTACTATGCTTTGCCTGAAGCCCTAACCAGCTTTCTTCCCCAGAAAGGATGTCTATATTCAATCCCCTCTTACACACAGAAGAAAGGGAACCACATCCATCTACCTTAACACTCTGCACCTGAGTACAGACAGTATGACTTTGTCTGAGGACAGATAGAGGAGCTGGGAAACGAGAATTAGAGAAAGGAGTTCCATTCTTTCCTCACCTTTCTTTCACACTCCTGCTAGAAGAGGGTTTAATCTGCTCTCCTTGGATAACGCATGCTCTCTTATGATTGAATTCCTTGGTAACTATTCTAGGGAGGTACTAAACAATATAGCTGAGAGAAGAGATGGGGCCTAAGAAGGAACCAGGAGAAACCCATAGATTTCTGGATCCTGTTCTAATAAGACTGATGGGATTATTTGTGAAACCCATGTGCTTTGGTTTGAAGATGTGCTAGATCAGCTGTCAGTTCTTATCCTCTACCTTGGCTCTAAAATACCCACTTGGAGAGTTTGTCAAGCCATTCTAAGGCCCTTCTGCTGATATTCTTATCCTCCAGGTCTCTTTTATTTTGTTTTGGGTGCTGGGAATTGAAATCAGGGCCTTTTACATGCTAAACGATGCTCTACCACTGAGCTACATCCCCAGCTACTGTCCAGTCTTGACATGTCCCTCAAATGTACCTTTCAACACCCCCTTCTAGATGATTTTAACATTGGGGTGTATGAGTTCCTGAACTCTGTGCTAAGAAATACTGTCCGGAGCTCCAGAGTATAAACATTTTTTAGCCCACTGGTGGATTTAAGGAAATATATAAATCCAAATATATTCCATTTCCACACAAAATACTGTGAACTCACAAAAGGACCTCTGATGACTAGTTTGAATCATATGTCTGAGTGCAAGGCCCCATAATCAGGTGATTTTTCTTTGTCTTTTTAGTTCAGGTTGGAGGATAGATGTAGGCCAGTAATCAGATCAATGAAAGTTGAACTAACAAAAGAAGGCTGGGGCTAAGTTTGCTACCTCCTTGGCTTGTACTGTGATTTGGAATGAAGGACCTCCCTGTTGTACATACCCAATCTGGAAATCAATAGGCTTTGGCTTAGCCTGATCTTTCTGTTATATTCTAGAATGAGTGTTACTGGAGCAAGCAATGCTATTATGTAGTTTTCATACTGTAAGGTTTGGGAGGTCAAGTGAATGAAAATTGGTCTGTATGTCTTACCATTTAGGCATCCTACATTGGCTTTCATACAAAGCAACTTGCATGGTATCTTTTAGGATTTCCACATCTAGATCTTCTTCTTTTAATTGAAAATAGTGAAGCCTTAGACAGTAGGACTAAAATAACATGGGGAACAGACACAAGCTGAATAAGTTATTGGGATGGGTGTTTATAAGTTAGTGGATGACAGTTGCATAAAGAAGTTAAGAAAAGCCAGGCAGTGGTGGTGCACACCTTTAGTTCCAGCACTTGGGAGACAGAGGCAAGTGGATCTCTGAGTTTATGGCCAGCATGGTTACACAGTGAGTTCCAGGACACCTAGGGCCATGCAGAGAAACCTTGTCTCATAAAGAACAAAACAAAGAAAAGAAAAAAGTTACGGAAATCTTGGAACCACTGTTAATGCTGTGTGGTTGACCCCACAAAATAGATTTTGTATGTTTCTTTCACCTTGATTAGAAGTGAAACCAGATGAGCTAGGTTTATCGTTAGCGCTGCTGAGTCCCTAGACACTGAAATCGAGGACCATGTCTAGAGGCAAGATAAACAGATGAGGTTGTCCCTACATCTGCATACAGTGTTTGTGGAAAATGTGGGGACATGTGAACTCTAGCTTTTGCCAAGGGGTCCCTGGCATTGTGCAACACTACTTATAAGGGTAAACACAAAGGAAACATGACACCATGTGCTTCTGATGTCCAGGAGCGAGATGACACATCACCTGCTATTCAATATGACTTCTGTGCAGGTACTTAGGAGTGAGCGGCGAGCTCTGGTGTGTCTCTTGGAGGTGTAGAAAATGTTGTGTCCACAATCCTTGTTGGGACTATTTTAAAGTTCCTACTACAGAATGGAACCAGGTGTCCCAGATCCAAATAGTTTCTGGAGATGGAGCCCACTATAATGAGGACAAGGTTAGAGCCTTTCTCTATGTTTCATTGGAGGCTGGAGAAGTCAGTTCCTGGAGTCTTCCCATGAGCCTTGCACCTACGAACTGTAAATATAAATAACATTAGTGTGCTGTCTATGAAAACACAGCTTGCAAAGAGGCCTTCTTCCAAGTGGATTTTTTCCCTCCCTAACTTTCCAGCACAGCAATCCCAGAGGCCCATTGAGTTTTACCCATCCAGGAATGCACCTCTCTTTCTAGCCAGATGTCTTCCTGTCACTGAGAAGGGACATGGGACAAGAGAACATACAAGCATTCCACCTTGTAAATGCCAATATGTGCTTGTGTTCTAATTGTGAGGGCAGCAGAGCACCCTTGTTGCCTTCTGAGAGAAGGAGAACCCCAAATTTCTTCCTATATCTCATTTTCATTTACAAAGGACCCAAAGTGTGGTATTTAAACTGAAAGGGGAAAGGAAGTGGATAGTCATCCATGAAAGGCTTCCTTACACATTCCTTAGCAACGGAGAAGCATTTCCTGCTTCGAGATCAGGAACAGCATCTGTATGGATTTGACTCACTTATTTTTTCCCACTCTCCAGAGTGTCTCTGAAATGTCCTCGGATGCCAAGCAATCACAGTCTTCTGAAAGCAGCACTCAGCATGTCTCCGGTTTCAGTACCCCAGCCACCTCACAGGGCTGCTTGGATTCTTCAGCTGCTAAACACAAAATAGCTTTAAACCCCCAGAAGCAGAAGAAGAAGTTAAGTTCCACATCTGTAAGTCTTTCATGAGATCCTGCATTAAACTGTGTGAGAAAAGGTCTAGCCTATGCCCACTGCTGCTAGGAAACTATATGGGTATAGATGTATCCAACCTTTTGACATTGTGCCATGGCATTGTTATCTACAAAGCTCACTCTTCAGAAGCATGCAGCTGAATTATAAACAGGTGCCCAAAATATCTCATAATGCTTTAAGTTTGTGATTTTGGGTTGGGCCACAGTCATAGATATCTTTGGCTAAATGTGGCCATGTGCTTCCTGAGGGACATAGGTTGAATACATTTGATGGGAGATACATACTCTAAGTGGGGATAGTAATGTATATGGCACTGTCCCAGCCTTGATGTGTGCAGTGGGTGAGCAAGCTTGCGTTGGCTGCATGAAACGTCCTGTCTGTTTGAAAACTCCTATAAATGGAATGAGAAAAGCATAAACAGAGTTAACCTTATACAACCTGCTTATTGGTTTAGTGCCTGGACATCCCCCGAGTCCTCTCTGAAGAAAGTACTCAAACCTAGTCTGGATAAAGATTCATTGATTTTTTGATAATATGAGACTCAGGAGTTATAAACTGCAGCACTGCCCTACTTAGTTGGAGATTAGGCATCCAGCAATTCCAGTCATTCCTAATTCAGCTGCTAACTCTTCCAAAGGCCTCCACACATTGACACAGAGTGCTGCCACATGAGTTACTAGCAAGCAGAGCTACAATTAGGCAAAGCTAATGAGTTAGAATCTTAGCAGTGGGGTCTAGAGAGATGGCTCAGTGGTCGATAGCTCATACTACTCTTACTGAGGACCTGGCTTTGGTTCTTAGCACCCATGCCAGGTGTAAACTGTAACTCCGGCACCAGTTATTAAATGTCCTCTTCTGGACTGCTTAAGTACCTGCAGTCACACATGCACAGACACACACATAGACACTCCATATACATGTAATTTAAAAAGATAAATATTTGAGAATTTCTTTAAAATCACATGACAGCAAGTATGTTAAGTAAACTGCTTGTCACGAAGTGTGTGGATCCAAATTTGATCCCTAACACTCATGTAAAAAGATGGGTATAGGAGAGAGATCTGCTTCCTACAAGTCATCCTTTGATCTCCACACACTCTCCGTGGCACATGCACATTCATTTGCCCATGAGTATGTTCATTCACAAATACACAGAGATAAATGAATGCAATAAATCCTTTTAAAAGAAAACAAAAAACTCTAATTATTTTGTAAGAGGTTTCCAATTACAGTTAAGAAATCAAAGATACTGGTGTTTAAAGGGATCTGTCAGCTAAAAAGAAATTAGCCAGTCAAACGCCCAATTATTTATTTGGATACTCTGGACTAAAATAGATGGAAGACTAGCTAGCACAAATCTTTTAAAAGAAGAGCATGAAAGTGAAAATAATTCAGGTACTCACCCAAAGTTACCTCTACCATTCAAAAGCTACCATGAAGTCTCAGCAACATGATAGCCTAAACATAAGCTGAACAAGAAACACATCAATAGACATGCCAAAGTGAATGTAAGAAAGCCCATGAGGCCTCAATACTATGCACAAAGAAATATAGGCAACTAAGGAATGCTGAGATTGGGAGAAAGAGTCTTCCCCAGGGTAGAACACAACTCGTTTTTTAATGCCAGATGGTTAGCCCCGAAAATATACATACAAGTAATGCTATATAGATTGAGCAGATACTATTTAGGAATACAGATACACATACATATATGCATGCAATAACAATGAAAAAATGTCACCAATTTGAAAGGGAACAACGAGGAATACATGGCAAGATTTGGAGGAGTTGAGGGGAGGGAGAAACATGTAATGATATTACAATATCAAAACTAAAAATGGAAAAAAAAAGACATCTCAGTTTTGTTTTAGCACATGGATAAAATCTGAGTGGTGAGGACAGTCTCAGGAGCAGGGTGATCCAGAGGCCAAGGCCTACACACGAGGTGGGCCTCTGGACACCTCACTGCCACCCAGGAGGCAGGTGATCCACTACGGGAGACTTTGGGCAAGCATTCTAGCATTTTGCTTGCTGCCTAGCTCACTTGTGAAAAGGTCTGAGGATCATGCCAATTGAAATAAAGTTCATATTCTCTCATTCTCTCTCTCTCTCTCTCTCTCTCTCTCTCTCT
>NW_021604667.1:2187747-2208708 GCF_004785775.1 Grammomys surdaster | reverse complement strand
TCTCTCTCTCTCTCTCTCTCTCTCTCTCTCTCTCTCTCTCTGTCTCTGTCTCTCTCTCTCTCTTTGTCTCTCCTTTTCTCTCTGCCTCTGTGTGTCTATCTGTCTCTCTCTGCCTCTGTCTTGTCTGTCTGTCTGTCTGTCTGTCTGTCTGTCTGTCCTAAAAAACACAACTTTGTTTCAGGTCAAAGTAAAGCAGGAGGAACAAGTCTATTCAGTGACATTCAAAGAGAAGACTATAACCAAGACAAAACAAGCTGAACAAAAGGAGAGTCTGGACAGTACAGGTTAGCAAACATTCGCTGCCACGCAGTGGATCTTGGGCATCTTTGCACAATGGAGTTTATTTGGGTGTTATAAACAAACATGTCCCCAGGGCTGCTACCCTGAATTCTCTTGGAGTTTTCTCTTGGAATTTCTCTTGGAGTGTTGGATGCACACAAGTGAGATGGAGAGAGGGTTTAGTAGCTAAGAGGTTACTGTTTTTCAGAGGGCTTCAGTTTGGTCCTCAGCACTCAAGCAAAGCAGCTCACAACTGCCTGTAACTCCAGCCCCAGGAAGATCTGACACCTGTGGCTTCTGTGGGCACCTCTCTGCACATGCGCATACATATAATTTAAAAAGTACTAAAAGCCAATGTACAGCCCTGGACATCTCACCGTAGCCCAGAGAGGCAAGCGCTCCACTGTGAGAGACTTTGTGTGACTCTGCTTGCCGTCTAGCTCACTTGTGAAAAGGGCTGAGGACCTTTTCTGGGATACATACCCACACACATAATTTAAAATTCACAAAAACAAAACTTTCAATTAGAAAGAGGTTCACACAAGTCCAGTCCTATAATCTCCACCTAAACTGGCAAAACATTTGTACAGGCTTTGTGGTTTTATATCCGATCTAAATCAATTTCCAACCAGAGAAGTCTTTGTTTGGAGACATGTTTAATTCTTTCAAATTAGTATGCTTGCTGAGTTCTGCAGAGGGCAAGTAATAATGGCCTATTCAGTATTCTTCAATAGCATAACAAAATAGGAACAACTGAAGTACCTGTCCCCCAATAATTAATTTATAGGAGTTATCTTTCTCTTCCAGTATAGAGAAGAGAGTCTGTGCTCACAATGGCATCATATACCCATGGCTACCAGAGCTTTGCACAGCTGCAGGCAGATTTCCTTGGCAGCTATCATCTAACCAATGCCAAACAAATACTGCCAGAGTGAAAAAGTCTCTGTGTGTTTGTTTGTGTGCACAGATGGATTTTTAACTTCAGCTAGATGGCAAGCTAATTTCATGCAGTGTTTGACAAAATTAAATTTTGGTTCCATCAATTAAGTTGAATGGTTGTCAGGGTTTTTTTTTCCACAAATGATTTTGCATGTGATTTCAAAGATAGGACTTCCTTAAGGTTGTACTCTTTCCCAGAAAAGAAAAAAAAAAAAAAACCACTAAAAACAGTCTTTGAAAGGACAAGAGGGATTAAGGAGGGAACACAGATTAAGAGAATAATGTCAATTACACAGTCGTCCCTTTCATACATGGAGATAGAACGGAGTCAATACTTGTAGGGTACTTTGATTGCTCATCCGCAAAGAAGGGCCTAATTGAGAAAGCATATCTAGCTCTTCTCTGCTGTATATAGCATGTGAAACCACTAGGTGGTGCTACAGACAACGTCTGTGAGAAGGAACTGCAGCTAGGGCTCTGCCACTAAGATCAAACTGAGTTGCTTAGGAAAAGAATTGAGCGGAGCATTCACATGGATGTAATTGCCTGGGTGTTGGGAGTACTGCCTTGTATGTACTCAAAGAACTGCTTTACATGTTATGCAGGATTGTTTTAAGGCAAGAAGGTAGAAAATGGAAAAAAAGGGATCATAATCCTAACCTCTCAAATGATTCCTTTGACATTTTTTTGAGGAGGAGGGGGGCGGAGGGAGCATGAATCCATATAATACAGAATTTCAATAAGTTAGATAAGTACTATATAGAAAATAAAACTACTAATTAGAAAGCTAAAAGTTCCCTCCTGGGCTAGAGAGACTGATCAGAGGTTAAGAGCACTTGGTGTTCTTCTGGAGGACCCAGGCTTAATTTCCCCATTTGGAGACTCACAATCATCTGTAACTCCAGTTTCAGAGGATCTGAGGCCTTCTTCTGGCCTTCACAGGCACCAGGCATCAGACATATATATGGAGAACAGACACACATGCAGGCAAAATAGCCACACACACACACATATGAATTCCCCTTGCACCTGCTCCAGTCATGTTTTTCAAATGTGTAATCATTGTTGCAAGATCATAATTTGCCTCTTTCTGAATCTCATTTCAAATAGTCGGCCAGATTACTGATAAAGTGCTAATGAGCCTATCTGCTCATAGGACTGAAATTTCCCTTTGATTTGAACATTTCCCCATAGCTTAAAGCTAACAGTGAACAAGGCAATGTCCCTTGCACAGTTGCTTCTTCATACCATGGAATTTGGTGGCAAACATAGCACTCTTTTTAGGAAGTCTAAAGTACACACATTTCTCCATTCCTTTTTACATTTGGTGCAGGACTCTCAAGCCAGGAGCAGAGCTACAAAACCGAAACTCAGGATAAGACAGAAGATGAGACTCAAAGTATCGACGCTGCCTCAGGCTACTGTTTAGGATTCAATCCAAGAAGATGTAGAAGAAGGTTCAAAAATGAGTGGGGTATCATTCAAAGAGGTCTTCTAAAATCCACTCAAGGGTATGGCCTGAGCACTAAAGTTGAGTCCTCAGCTAATGAAGAGATACCTGGCGGGGAACACTCTTTCTTGAAGCTTTTCCTGGAGAAGAAAAGCACAGGGCAGTCCACAACTACAGAAGCAGAAATTACTAGTCCTCAGGAGATGCCTTCAGAAAAAGGAGATGCAGAGGAGGAATTGGCCAACATAGATGTTGAAGCTCAAAGAGCACCAGCACCACAATGTACATCTACAGATGTGGCAAAGTCCGTGAGTCCACTACCATGCCAAGAACATGGGCTTCCTGAAGGCAAGAAGAAAAAGGACAAAGCTACTGTGTTGCAGTGGATAAGAAAGTCTACAAGCCAAGAAGAGGCCCAAGTGCATATGCATCCTTCTCAAGTCTGTGGAGAAGAGGAAGAAGCATCCAGTCCTAGTTTGCAAACGTTTCAACCCCAAATGGAGTTATCCTTGGAGAGCACAACTTACCACAAAGAGAAGAATCCCCAAAGTGGTGTCCGGACCCTTTCTACAAATGTTTCAAGTGCTACTGCAGAAGATGATGCTTCTTCTGTGCAGATGATGCCTGTTTGTCCCAGAAAGTATCCAAATGCAGAGGAAATCTCCTCAGATTCAAAGAGTACCTCAGAGTATGAGAGTAGTTCTGAAGTGCAACTGGGTCCTACACATTCTTTACAGACTACATGGAAGCCTAAAGATGATGCTGATGCTGGTGCTGATGGTGCTGATGGTGCTGATGGTAAGGAAGATGAAGATAATGATGAAGACGATGATGAAGAAGATTATGAAGATGAAGATGATGATGTCTTCCTCAAATCAGAAACTGTAGATGTAGAGCTGAGCAAGATGGAGCAGCAGCAGCCTCTCAGATATTCTTCCCAGTCATTAGGAAAACCCAAAGCTAGAGAAGCCTCAGAACAACAGAGCTCTTCAGAAGGCTCGAAAAGTTGTGAGGAAATGACATCTGCCCACTCTTCCCAGTCATTGGAAGAGTTTGAAGAATGCTCAGAATCAAGAAGTTTCACCAGAGATTCTGTCTCTGAAGAGCAGCCATCTCCCAGGCGCCATTCCCAGGCCTTGCCAGAGTTGGAGGAAAAGGAAGTCTCCACAGAATCAAGTAGTTATGTTGAGAAATACCACAGTTCCGAGGATCTGAGCAGCTCAGTGGAAGAGCAGCAAGAGGTGTCCCCAGTTTCAAAGAGTTCTCTAAAACAGTGGACTGCTCCCACCAAGCTAGTGCGTCCCATACACACTTCTCCACCTATTATAAGTTCAACTACTCAGCAACAACCTCCCATCATGGTGAACATTTCTGTAGGACCAAACAAATCTGTAGAGCCACTGCCTCCCAGCCACACTGTTGAATTGTGGGCGAGCTCTCCATCTGAACATCAAGTGTTTGCAGAGCCAGAAGGCGTTACTGCTGACTGGGACATTTTTATGCAGCCAGTGTCCCCTAGAAAGGCTTTGAAGGGATACCATGTTGAGCAAAATGTCCCCTCCAGTGCAGACATTATAAACATGGAAGAGGGGGCTTCTATGGAGACAAAGCTTCTCAGACACCATTCTCAGCCCCCAACCAGGCCAAGACTTGAGCAAGAAGTTTCTGCAGGTCCAGAACTTACTGTTTTTGAAGAGAGTATTGCTGCACAGCCTTCCAGATATCCTTCCCAGCCTTCAGTGAGACCAAGCATCAAGAAAGAAATATCATTTGGTGTAGAAAGTGCTGCACTACAGGGGAGTACTCTTCTGGAGTCCCCACCTCCTCAGCATCATTCTCAGCCAGTATTGAAACCCTTCATCCAGCAACAGGTAGCTGCTTTTCAAAGAGGTATTTCTATGGATCCAAAGCTTCCAACACAGTTCCAGCCATGGATGAAGTCTCCAGGAAAGCAATCATTTTCTTCCACTCCAGAGAGCACAGCATTTGAAGGAAGCACTTCTATGGAGCATATGACTCAGAACCTTGCCCAGCCTATGCTACAGCCATATCAAGAAGTGTCTTTAGAATCCGAGACTGCTGCTGCTAAAATGATTTCCATGGGCCAACTGCACTCCAAATATTCTACTCATCCCTTACCAAGTCATCAAAGCCAACCAGTCCCAGAAAGCACCTCTGTAGAAGGTGCCATTTTAGTGGATCTACGGCCTCCTCAGCCTTCAGTGACACCCAAATTCCAGCCAGTGATGACCCAAGATCCAGTGAACACTTCCACCCAATGGAGCAGCCCCATGGAGCCAACATCTACTAAACATGTCTTCCAAACACAAGCAAACCCTAAATTTAAGCAAGTCCCTGTAGGTCCAGATAACCCTGAGGCCCAAGGGAGCATGTCTATGCAGCCAGTTCCTCCCAGATGTCCTCCGCAGCCATGGCTGACACCTACCTTTGAACAAATATCTGTTCCTCCAGGCAATGTTCCTTCTGCATGGGCCATTCCTATTTATTCACCAGCTCCCAGAATGCCTTCTCAGCCCTTGATGGGATCAGTAGTCAAGCAACCAGTCTCCAGAGGACCCACGAACCCATCTGTACAGCAGATGATCCCTGTAGAGCCAAAGCCTTCTAGGTACTCTTTGCAGTCATGGAAGAGCACGCCATTTGAACAAGGCTCTGTATCTCAAGACCATGCTGCTGCTGCTTCATGGAACACTCCTGTTGATTCACCAGCTCCCAGAATGCCTTCTCAGCCCTTGATGGGATCAGTTGTCAAGCAATCAACCTCTACTGAGTTACTGAATGTTTCTGTGCCACAGAGCAGCTCTCTGGAGCTACTGCCTTCCAGATTCCCCTTCCAGCCAAGAGGAGATCCAGAGCACTATGTAGCAGAGGAAAGAGGTGCTACGTTGAGGAGGCCTAGAAGGCAGCATTCCCAGCCGCCAGTGACCTCAGAATTCAAGAAAGAAGTTTCCCCAGATTCTCTGAGAGCTTCTGGAGAGCGGAGCATTCCCATGGAGCCAATGCCTCCCAAGTATGCTCCTCAGCTCTGGTTGGGCTCTGAATTTGAGCAGCAAGTCTCAAGTCTAGAAGGTGTTGCCAAGGAGAGGGATGTTTTGAGGGAGGCCTGGCTTTCCGGACATCCTTCCCAAACCATTATCAAACATAAAGTTGAGAAAACACCCTCAAGCTTTGAGAGTACCTCTACGGAGGGAGGTGTTCCTCGGCGCCCAGTGCCTCCCAAACGTCCCACCTCATTCGCAATAAAATCTAAAGTTCAGGAAATGTCCTCGCGTCTACAGAGTGCTACCGCTCAACACAGCTCCAAGAAACCACAGAATGTCAGGGCACCTTCCCAGTCCTTTGTGAAATTCATGGCCCAGCAAGTATTTTCAGATAGTGGCCCTAGTGAATTAAGCATGTATGCAAAGCCCATTCCTCGGGGCCGAAGCCGTCCTTCCAGATCCCTGTTGAAGTCTAAACTGGAGGAGCATCTTTTGTTCTATAACTGGGATGATGAACCCAAGAAAGATACCACATTGAAGAATCTGCCCACGAAGCAGCGTTTACAGTTGTCCAGAAGGCAAGAAGAGCCTCAAGAAGTTTTGCCATTTTCTGAGGGTGCCTCTGTGAAGTGGAGCACTTCTGCCGGGGATGTCTCTCAGTCCCTGGGGAAGCTTGAGTACAAGCAGAAAGCCTCAGTTTCTGTCAGTTTTCCAGATGAGTGTAAGAGGTCTGAAGGACAGCTGCCTTCCACACAGCCTTCTCAAACCTTCGATGTAGCTGAGTTGCAGCCATCGATTTTACCAGCGGACTCAGCAAATGTGCCTATGGAGTGGAGAATTCGTGAGGGCCATCAGCCTCCTGGTAAGCCTACTCAGTTGTTCTTTATTACTGACTATCAGCAACAAGTTTATGTAGACTCTGCCAATGCTGCTGCTGAAGGAGCCATTCCTGAGAAGAATACTGGCTGCTGGCCCATGCTGAAAGGCCCAGCTTCAACCAAAAATGTGAAATACGGACAAGGCTATGGGGACTTAACTAAAAGCACCCCAACTTGTGTTACCAAACATGTCATGTTCGCTTCTGCTCCTGCCCAGAAATCTTTTGTTCCCATGGACACTTATTTTAAGGATGAGGTTCCTCAGTGTTGTGATGTAAGTGAAAGTTCTTCACTCCTATCCACCAGCAAGGCTGATGTCAAAAATGTTTTTGGAGTGCGGCTGCGAAGAATCTCAAAGAATATTGGAATGGAGAATCCAGACCCTTGCATGCCACTTGCCCCAGTTTCATCTGCAGCAAGCAAAGAACAGGCAAACAAAGAAGCTCTCCAGGGCTCAGGCAGAGGCCCAGAGAGGTGCAGCCCAGCATTTACCTTTGAGAAGAACCAAGGGAACAGGCCCAGCCCAGCATTTACCTTTGAGGAGAACCAAGGGAACAGGCCCAGATATGAAGGCACTTTGAAGAAGTCAGCAGTTTACAGGCCTCCAGGTGAGAGTTTTGTCTGTCTAGGTAAGGCAAGACCTTGTATGAATGGACCATGAATGCTCTAGCCTCTAGGCTTCCAACTGTACTGTTGCTTTGGCAGGGTTGGTTGTGGATTTAGAGGTGAGATAGTGTCCAATTCTGGATGAATACATTCAGAAGTAACTCCTTTGGAATCTTTCTTTTCCCAGGGAGGCAGCAGTCTGAAGATCCATTCCCTTTTCATTAATAGACTCATGATACCGCTTCTTCCTTCTCCTTCTACCTCATGCATAGCATACTTTGGGCAGAATTCTGCATTTTTTTTTTAAAAAACTTTGCACACATCATGTCACTGTAACCTGCCAAACACAACTCCCAAACTGAGTTCATTACGAGGAATATGTTTACACTCTTACCCTGAAACCATCTTAATTTAATTCAGATCAAGGGGACCTTGTAAGTGCTACTCCTTCTTAAAAACATTGTGTCCTCAGACTCATCCTTGCAGAGTGGTGTCTTTGCCTCTGATCACACCTATTTCACCACGATATTTGCACTAGGGATGAAGAAGGAACAGACTCTGTAAGATTTTTCTTAGAGTTGGAGGGGTTCCATCAATGGTCTGAGACTCTGATATCTTGAGAATTTTCTCAGCCTACCTGTCAAGCATTGTTTTCCCCTGATTTGGTGATGGTAAGAGGGATGGATAAAGGAAATAAAGGGTCCAATAAGTGATAGTATGCCCATTTTAATGTGCAGCTATTCTAACTACTCAATCCCTGACTTCTCAGTTTGTAGGAAGGGTACAAAAGAGAATGGCCCTTCTCTACTTGGTATCTACTTATTTTTGCTTGGCAACCAACAAAAGGATCCCATTTGGAAGACTATTATGGTTAACCTCAACCAGACTGATGATCCTTTCTGCCTGGCGTCAGTTCTAATACTAATACTTCTTATTTATTTCTCAGAAAAGACCTCTAGTTGGAAGGCAGATTCCTCTTTGGAGCCACCTTGGATCACCATGGTAAAACAGCGGCAAAGGGCCCTTGGATCCCACTTTCCTAAAAAATCCAGGTCCAAATCTGAAATTAGGGCTGAGCCCAAAGAACCTAGATATGAGGTAAAATATGAACCACAGTTGGAAATTCTGCCAAAGGTTAGTGGAGCCATTGATTAAACTTGCACTGGGAATTATGACAGACATGTAGTCACTGTCTCTTACTGGGAGCATTAATGAAGGACAATTTAAGGGTCTTTGTTTTGCATTCACACAAATATGTCTTGCCTTGATACTCTTACAAGGTCTATGAAAGCTAATATAAGTGAGGAGAGTCTATCAATCAAACCTCGCCATAAATATGCTAAAGCAGTATTCCATGAAATTGATTGCAGAGTTAGATAAGACAACAATAGTCCTATTAGTACAAACAACAACAATGCAACAACAACAGACATAACCAGCAGGGTAAAAACTGAGCAACTATAGTCTTCAAGTACATGCATATGATTTTCATAAATGAGAGTCAAACTATAAACACAGTAGGCCCCTTTACCCACAGAGAATACTTTATAAGGTTCTCTGTGGATGCTTGGGCTTCACATAGTAAAGAACCCTGTAATTGAATGTCCTTTTCATTTTGACTCATTACTTATACATTGTGGCTGCTAACTTTTAAAATTTGAGCTCAAAGTAAGTAGTTATTCCCAATTGTAAAATTAGATTTGTTTTTACCATAGATTGTAGCAACCTCAGCATATGGTGTTTTTACATTTTCTTAGTAAGTTTAGGATTGTTGCTTATTCATGTAGTGGGGGCATTTTATAGCTTCTCGTTTTTGTATCTGGATGGCTAGCATCATTATTCTTCCACTTTTGGGGTATTATTATGTTAAGTAAGGGTTACCTGAACACAGACACTATGATGGCACAATCACAAGGCCTCAGACATTTAAGACAGCTATGTAAGAAGCAAGAGACATCAGGACACACTGTACGGATGTTAGACAAAGGGAAGATTCACAGCCAGGTGGGTATGGGGAGGGACGAGAATTCTATGCTGCTAGATAGGGCATTCAATGTAAAGTTTATCAACTATTTATGAAAATTCTCATTGAACATTTTTAGACTAAAATTGACCATGAATTATTAAAACTGGGAAGAGAAATCATAGGCAAAAGGTATCTGTTTTTCATCCAGACTTTCATTATGCACACTTTTCATATCAGTCCCTAAACATGTATGTTTAGGTGTCCATATTTGCATTTCTATGTACCAATTTGGTTTGGTTTCACACCTACATGCAGATTTTAAAATGCTACAGGATGAGCTAGACATGAGAATCAAGGATGATGGAATGATGCATGTTGCCTTGTTTTCTTCTTAGAAAATCTGCAGAAAATGGACCTCAAGAAAGCACATTTCATTTACATATCAAAAGCTAGATCTGAAATTCTATGATTCTAAGTGCTGGCTAAATTTTTTGAGGAAAATATGTGGTGTGGTTAACCTTTTTCTTTAAAGAGCTTTCCCTTTTTAGTTGTTAGTGTTTAAGTGGAAGGAGAATCATAAAAGGATAAAGCCCACTCTGGTTACCTTTTTTGTCAGGGGAAAATAACCTTGTGTGTGTAAACATTTTGGCTTAGAACAGTTGTATAGAGATCAACTTTAAAGGCCTAAAACCATACAGCCACACCATTTCTTGGCAGAAAAAGCACTTCTAGTCATATAGCAACAAATGCTGGAAGATAGAAATCTTAAAGTGCTCACTTCATCCGACTGATCAGCTTTATATGTGACCATAACAAGCTCACAGCTATGAGGTGGTACAATGCTAGAGAGAAGGTTGTTCCCCCATTCAAGTAATAACCAGGTCTGGCCATGCTTAGCTTCTGAGATCAGCAGAGATAAGCAGTCAGGGTGGTAAGTTTATAGACAAAAGATAATCTTATTTCAATCTGTTTATACTATCTGTGTAACTAGATAACTTTTCTTCTAAGTCTGAAAGAAGGGTCACAAACCAGTCAGTTTGGGTTTTGTTGATAATATAAGTTATGAGACAGGAGAGATTACTCAGTGGTTAGAGCACTGGGTTCTCTTACAGAGGACATAGGTTCAGTTTCCAGAACCCACATAGCAGCAGCTCATGACCATCTTTTTAAAAAATCCACCTTTCTTTCTTTTTTATTTATTTAATTCACTTTACATCCCACTCACTGCTCCCCTCCTGGTCACCTACTACCATGATCCTTCCCCCATCCTCCTTCCCCGTTTCTGAGCAGGTGGAAGACTCCATGGTATTCCTCCACCATGGGCCATCAAGTCTCTATAGGGCTAGGCAATCCTCTCCCATTGAGGCCAGACAAGGCAGTCCTCCTAGAAGAACATATCCCATGGACAAGTAACAGCTTTGGGATAGCCCCTGCTCCAGTTGTTCAGGACCCACATGAAAACTGAGCTTCATATTTGTTACATATATTAGGGGAGAGGGGCTAAATCCATTTCATGTAGCTCATGATCATCTTTAACTCCAGTTCAAGGGATGCAATACACATAACATAACAAATGCAAACATTTGTACACATAAAATAAAAATAAAAAATTATTAAATAATATATTCCAAATAAATCATTAAATTGTACGCATGCATGTATGCATGGATGGATGTATTCTAAGATCAAGGAGCTTTGTGCTAACTTTTGTTATGATTTTATATAATTAATTTCTATACTTATATATTTCTATCCAGATATATACTTCTGCATCAATATCGTATCCTAAATCTATATCTCTTTTCTTCTGATTACTGTTGAACTCATAGTACTCAGGCCAGGGCTTGAACCATGAAATTGTCTATGAAATTTGCTGTCTTTTTTGTCAGGACTTATAAACTTTTTAATTTCCTTTTTGATATTGCAGGAATCTGGGCCCATAACTGATATTGCGCCAAAGATGACTTTTCTTTCCATCATCCCCGGACATGAGATGCCACAGTTAAGGCGGTTTACAAAATCAGGTGAGAATACTCATTCTGACCTGTCAAAAATAGCCATGGAGGAATGTGGTGAAATGTTTTTGCAATTTCAAGTTCACTCAAAATACTTCTAAATCAGCTTCATGATTCTTTCACGTCTCTTCCATAAAATGCAGCAGATATCAACTTAGTTTAAGAAAATCTAATTGTTACATCTAAGTCCAGTGTGTAAATTTCCATATCCCTGTCTAGTCTTCCACCTTGACGAAGCAGCTTTCAAGGCAAGGCACAAAACATTCTTGTTGTTAGGGAGAAGAAGAAAGGACCAAGTCACTTTCTAGCTGATAGCAAAGCAATATGTCTTCACTTGTTCTATCCTCAATGAAACTGTTGATAAAAATCCATTGCAAAGGCCTAGTACTATTGATTTATTTTTAACTATTGAAAATGCTTGTTGACAGCTGCAAATAAATGTGACAGGAAACCATACACTGTGACCTCATCACTGAGAGTTATGTGCTAGAGGGATTTCCTCAGCAGAAGCTGAAGGAATGGGGATGGCTTTATATTCAGCTTTCTTTGTTTTCGCCATTAATCCCTTTCATGAAAAAAAAAAAAAGAGTAGGGACTCAGGAACTCATTATTTGGCTGTGGAAATAGCAGTCATCACATTGCTCCATGCCTTGTGAGCTTATTCCTGAAATGTGGTTCTCAACTCTCCTGAACAGTAGAACCACTAGGAAGCTTGTAAATGATAGATGACCCTGACACCATCCTACTTATTCCATTAGTTCAAGAAATCGTATGAGCACTGCTATTTGTGTGTGTGTGTGTGTGTGTGTGTGTGTGTGTGTGTGTGTCTTTGTTAGTTGGTTGTTGTAGTTGTCATTTGATTTTTGCCCAATATAGAGCATTAAACTCCCAGGCCTCCTGCCACAGCCTCCTAAATGCTGGGATTACAAGCATGTGCCATCATACCCAGATACATTAGTATTTTTAAAAAAAATTCCTGGGTGATTCCAATATGTAATTAGAATAGAAAACCATTGTTTTAGTCAAAAACATTGAGTTAGGCTCATCATCCATAGAGCAGGATGAGGGAGGCAGTGGAGTTGGGAAGCAGAGTAGTTGGCCGATTATTAGGCTTTTATTAGATAGTACTATTGAGTCATCAATCATTTAATTTCACAATGTCAGTGATTGCTAAAACAGATCTTAAATTAAAAAGGAATAGGTATAATGTTTCTCTTTAGTTGTGAGTTCAAAAGTATAAGATATTCAAATAATAAAAGTCAAAAGATTGGTTGTTATGGATTGTCAGTGGTGGTGGCATACACCTTTAATCCCAGCACTTGGGAGGCAAAGGCAGGAGGATTTTTGAGTTCAGGACCAGCCTGGTCTACAGAGTGAGTTTCAGGACAGCCAAGGCTAAGCATAGAAACCCTGTCTCAAATAGCAACAAAAAACATTTTTGGCTGTTTCACTGCAAGTATTACCTCACATCCCTTCCCATGATTATGACTCTATGGCCATATCCATGTTGATGCCATTCCTGGACATACCTATTGTGGCATTTGTCCAAGCAATGACTTTTAGAACAGTGACTTCTAAGAGAACACTGGTTGGAAAATACTAAAGTACTGGGTGATCAGACAAAAACCTGAAAGAATGGTCCACTTAATTTCAGCTTTAAACATATTCCAGTGTCTCTGGGTTTTCTGATTGTTTGTGTGTTGTTTGCTATGATTCTAGTTGCATTTGATTATCAGAAGATACTTCACCCATATACCAGGGAAAGAGAAACCAGACGATCTTCAAGTCTTCCACCCAAATTACCAGAACCTAAGGAGCCTGAATGGTTCTCAATGGCCAAGAAGAAAGCCCAAGCATGGAGCCAAATGCCAGATATCATGCAATAAATAGCTCCTGGATGGAGCATCAGCATTTTCAGTAATAATTGCCAGTAGCTATGGTAATTCCATATAATACTTTTGACAGGGCTAGCTTTTATTAGGGAAAATAACTTTAGAAATAGGAATTAACATTTTAATTATTTGAATGAAATAAATTCTATTAACGTCTAACCCTCAGTAACTCACTACCAACATCACCAAACCCAGCATGTTCTCCAGAAAAGCTATGCTACAGAATTGTAAAATCATTAGCTTTAGACATTGTGCCTTTAAAGAAAACAAACAACCATATTTTGCTTCAGCAACTTAAAAAATTGCCATTTATTTCAATCAAATTATTTTAGTGAAAAGATTTAGGTGATTTAGCCCAGGGAATGGATGTACTTTCCACCAGGCAGGTGGATAGTTCACTAGTTAGTGTGTCTGCTGCCTCTGGGGAGTGATCTTCCTCTCTGGCTCCAGGCTTAGGGCAGAGGAAACTGTGTAACTCAGAGTCTTAGATAATTTTCCTGTTGCTGTAATAAATTCTCTGATAAAATCAATCTAATAGAGAAAGGGCTTATTTTGGTAGAATTCAAATGTATAGTCCATCACTGCAGGGAATTCCTGGCAGCAGAAACTTGAGAAAGTTGGTCACATTGCTTTTCCAGGCAAGAAATGGAAAGTAATGAATTCTAGTCCTCAACTCCCTTTCTCCCTTTTATATATATAGTCCAAGATCCAAGCCTAGGGAATAGTGTCACCTAAGTGGGTGGGTTTTCCCCACCTTAATTAACCTTTCCATTTTTAAATTCTCCTCATTTATTCTATCTCTCAAGTCTAGCAAACATTATGAGAAAGCCACCTTTAGATGTCTTAACAGCAAACCTAGGATCATTTTCCTAGATCCAAAGGACATCTACTTCTGTCACTTGGTGTTTGCTTTGCTTAAACAGAGATACAGCCTTGAACATCTATGTTGGATACTTCTACATTCAAAACCAAATCTAGAGAGGCAATGAGATTCTATAGCTAGCTTAAATAACTGGTGCTGGGTTTTTGCTGATGATGGTATCATGAGACACTATACAACAATATGCTGGATTTTTTCATTTAATCTATAAAACACCTCTTTATTTTGATCCTATAGCTTTGCCCTTTTGATAGTATTAAGGTTTTTATTGACTGGATTTCATTCCATTTATATTACCATAGTGAATAGTTTGTTTAAATCAATGCCCTTAACATACATAATTTCAGTATATCAGCTCTAACACTTCCCTTCCCCATTTTGCCTATACCTCCATTACATCATTCTCACTTTGAGAACTCCCCATTTATAATATTTCTTCCACTACTAAGAAAACTTAGGTTTTAATCATAAGGTTAATTTGTTAATTCCTAGAAATATATTCTGATAAGTTTTCTTTTTTCTTTTTAGCTTTCTTTGTTTGGGTTAATGCAAAGCAAATAAATTCAATAAAGGTTGTTCTGTAATCCATTTCATTATGGGAAATGAGAGAGGGAAATAGAATATTGACAACTCAGACTGAAGGTTATTACTGGAGACATATTTTAAGAGGTTGCTTTGTATAGAAGTAGTCTCTACACTGCTGTTGCTGACAAAAGCTGATGACCTCCAAGTGTGCCACTGTTCAGTGGGAGAAGGGACATGGCACATGGTGGCTATAATTTAGCCAGCTTGAGGACTAGTCTAAGTCTTATAGAAAGATGGGCTTATGAACCATCATGGAGCTACTAGGATCATGCAAAAAAAAATACACGGCACACAGTGAAGGAAGCAAAAGAGTTCTAACAACTATTTCTTTAGTCTGGCTAGTCAGATGATTAGCTGATTGTTAGAACTGGAGATCAGTTGGAAATATCCACATTCAAATCAACCAATAAAACACGCTTTGTGGGCCTGGTGGTGGTGGCTCATGCCTTTAATCCCATTAAAGGTCAGCCTGGTCTATAGAGCAAGTTCCAGGATGGTAAGGGCTACACAGAGAAACTTTGTCTTGAAAAAAGAACAACAAAACAACCAAGCAACCCCTCCCAATCCCAACATATTTTATGTAATAGTTTATCCTTTTAATGCAATATTAATAAAGGTCTGAGCGAGTAGAATGGATTTTAGAACACTCAAACTGCTAAAGATCTAAACAATGATGTGACCATTCTTTCCCATTTCTGTTCCCACTCTAGTCCCTGGCCTATCTCCTAGACAAAGCCCTAAGTCGTATTCTGAGCATGCAAGCACACTTAGCTCTGAGAGCCTATACCCTGCAGTCAGATTTACCAAGGGTGGCCCATCTCAAAAGCAGCATGTGGCCTCTAGAAGCAGACTGGAAAATAGAGATATTAGCTACACGGGGCATAGACTAACAGAATGGGAGCCCTGTTTTCATAGATCCCTGGTCCTATAGAGAGATATAAAACCAGAAGATGACCAAGGTGTGACTTCAGAAATATAGAGGTGAAGAAATATATCCTTCATAATTAGATCTAAAGAGCAATGCTATTTTAACAGGTCATAAAACAAAAATAATAACAAATCATAACTAGCTTAGTGCACCAAACCACACTATGTGAATACCCATCTATTGACCCACTCTGTCCCTTCAATTTAAGCAATAATGACAATAGGCTTCGTGCTTCTGTTTCATTATGTGGTTCAAGCCATAAACCATTATCACTGATGTTAATAAAACAGGCTGCAGAAGGGTCAAGTCTACTCCACTATAATGGAGTGCAAAACTCAGTGCCTAGGGCTTTAGGAGAGCAAGGCAAATAAAATCATTTAATAGTCCAATAATGTTCAATGGGATGAAGGCAATGATTAAGACTCCCCACAAGGAAATCCACAACTGGATGGATTCACTGCCAAATCATAGTGAACTTTTGAAGAAGAGCTAATATTAACACCCCTGAAAGTTACCCACAAATCAGAAAGGAAAAGATACCCATAAACATGCTCTATAAAGCCATAATTATGCTGATATGAAAAATAGATCAGCGTACAACCCAAAGAAAACACTGTAGGTCGCTTTCCCTGATAGACATAAGTGCAAATTTTCTTTAAATGTTTTTCAAAATAAAGAGACTGTGATTTTTTATTGGATGTTTTATTTACATTTCATATGTTGTCCCCTTACCCCATCCCCCACCCACCCAGGAAGCTCCTATCCCCTCACCCCTCCTCCTTCTTCTCTGTGGATGTAACCCCTACCTACTCCCCCCACTCCTACCTCCCCACCCTCAAAATTCCCACGCCCTGGGGTGTCCAGCCTTCATGAGGTCAAGGATCTCTTCTTCCACCTATGCCCAGCAGGGCCCTCCACTCTTATATATTCAGCTGAAGCCCTGGATCCAAGGCCATGAATTTTAAAGGAAGGTAAAAAGGGCTATATGTGAAGGCTTACAGGGAGGAAATGATGCAATGATATCATCATATAAAAATTGAAGACATTTTAAAAATCCTTACAAGTTATAGAACACTTCAAAAAGATTGTATACCATGACCAAACAGGTTTCCTCACATGATTACAGGAGTGGTTCAACATAAAACAAATATCAATAAATATAATGTGACAGCATGGATACACTTAGGACAGAAATCACACAATCATCTTAATAGCCACAGAAAAGTATTTTTTTCCGAAGTTCAACATCCCAATGTGATACAGGGTCTGAAGAAAAGAAAGAAGAAAAGGTGTGGGCCAGCTCTCCCACACCCATGCCAGGAAGCTCTGGCCCCCGTGATGTTAGTGCAGGAGAGCTGGCCTTGACCTTTGATGACTGTGGCACTCAGGAGACCTGACCCTACCCCCTGCTTGTACATTCTTAGAGAGCTGACCCTGGCAGCTTGGGCATAAGAGAGCTAGCTCCACCCCTCCCCTGGGCAGGAGAGTTAGATCTGTTGGCATGGATCCAGGAAAGCTTGCCCCCTTTTTGAGGCAAAGGAGATTTGGCCTAACTACTACCCAGGCCCAGATCCAGGGCTTTGAGCTGGCCCATCCTAACATCTATCCCACCTATGTGCTGCTGGAGTTCATGAAGGGCCTGGTCCTGCAGAACCAAAGCTTCAGGATCTCTATGATTCAGGGAAACAGGATATCTGAGAGGAGTCTTGGTGAGGATCAAGTATTGACAGTGTTGCAGAAATCAGAGGCCTTAAGCTGGACCAACGACTCATTGCAACGAACATTCGAAAGTAAGCTGGACAAAAAGGTATATTGTGGGACATACTATGACATGCTATAGCTTCCACCACGAAATATTTTATTCCTTATTTTTATTTTTTTGTAGGGGTTTATAAGGGTGAAGGGTGGATATGGAAGGACTGGAAAATGAGTGGGTTTGGGATGTATGATGTGAAATTCACAAAGAATCAATAAAAAATAAGAAGGAAAATATCCTAACATGATAAAGGTGATGTGATAAACCTATAATCAACATTATGCTAAATGTGGAAGACAAAGAAATTGCTTTTCTAAAATCAGGAATGAGAATAAGGGTGCCTGTCTTTGAGTTTTATTGCTGGGGAGAAACATCATGACTATAGAAGCTCTTAGAAAAGAAAGCACTTAATTGGGGCCGGCTTACAGTTTCAGAGGTTTAGTCCATTCTTATCATGGTAAGAAGCATGACAGCATTTAGGCAGACATGGTACTAGAAAAATAGCTGAGACTTATTTCTCTAAGTCTAATAGCCTGTTTTCCCTCTCCAACTGGGTTGCTTTGTTCAGCCTTGATATGAGGGGGTTTGCCTGGTCTTATTGCATCTTGTTATGCCATGTTGGTTTGATATCATTGGGAAGCCTGCTCTTCTCTGAAGGGAAACAGAGGAGCAGTGGATCTAGGGGAGAGGGGAAATTGTAGAGTGTGGAGAGGAAATGGGAGAAGTAGAGAGAGGGAGGGTATCATTGGGATGTATTTTTATGAAAGAAGAATGAAAAGAAAAGAAATAGCTGAGAGTTCTACATCTGGATCTGCAGGCAGTAAGAAGAGAGAAACACTTGGACTTGTTTAGCCTTTTGAAACTTCAAAGCCCAACCCCCAGTGATACATTTCCTACATCAAACCCACACCCAACAAGGCCACACCTCTTAATCCTTCTCATCTGATACCACTCCTCAATGATTAAGCATTCAAATATATGAGCCCATGGGCGTCATTCTTTTTCAAATGACAACAGTGCTATTCACAATATTCTTGTTCCATATGTAGTACTCAAACATATAAGTAAAACCATAAGAATGAGATGAATATAAAAATAATACAAATATGTAAAAGAGAATAAGGTTATGACTAAAGCAGCACACACAGGGCCTGCATAGGTTTACACCAAGTCCTCTACACTTATGGCTTCCAGTTTGGTGTTTTTATAGACTTTCTGAGTGTGCAAATGAATGAGTCTCTGACTCTTGTGCAAGTCTTGGGCTCTTTTCCAACTTTGATATGATAGTTCTGGTTTTATCTTATGATTTTTTATTTTGTTATATTTTATTATTATCTCTTAGAAGCCTGCTCTTTTTAAATGAGAGACAGAAAGGAAATGGATATGGATGAGAGGTGACGTGGGAAGGAACTGGAAGGAGCAGGGGGATGGGAAATCATAATCAGGATATATTATGTGATAAAAGAATCTAGTTCAGCAAAAGAAAATATAGTAACACTATCATCTTTAATCGCTATTTGTTACTGTCTATTTGCTTTAACTATATCCCTTAAGACAAATTGGGTGAAGTACCAAATTACTCTTTCATGATGGTATCATAAAGAAAAATAAACAAGTTTCTCATATGTTGCTGAAAAAAGACCAATTATTAGATACTGTTTTAATGATTTACTTAAAGTGCTGCGTGTACTGCTTATTTACCAAGCATGACATTCCATGCTTCCTGGAAAAGAATGAGCTAGAGAAATAGCTAAAACAATAAGTTGTTGCCCTTAACAATCTTCTGACTGTCACGTACTTTCTATAAAAATCTCTCTTGCTTGCTCACCACCCCCACCTTGTGGCTTCAGAGTATAAAATGAGAATGAAAACTAGACCCAGGCTCGAGGCCTTTCAGGAGCTATCTTGGCTTTAGTCCACTGGTGGTATCTCCTATCCTATGCCTTTATCATTGTTGGAGTGCTAATTCCACCAAGATCTCTGCAACATTTCTGGAGGCTTTGGTGATGACTGCTGCTTCCAGGCCTCTTAGCTCACTAAAGCCTTAAGAAACCCTTCAACTTCTGGTTAGGAAAGTCTTCTGGTTATGTAATCTACACAATTCCAAGGTGAGACCCACCCAATTCTGGAAAGATTGTTAAGTAGGAAGGCTCCAAGGACCACTACCATTAGCTTCTCCAGAGGATAAAAATTTGCCCATTATGCTGCTCCCTGCTGGCTCTAATTGCTAACACTTCACATCGCTAAGATAGTTGAAGACCACCTGATTCCAT
This sequence comes from Grammomys surdaster, assembly GCF_004785775.1. Lineage (NCBI taxonomy): Eukaryota > Metazoa > Chordata > Mammalia > Rodentia > Muridae > Grammomys > Grammomys surdaster. Next base: position 2,189,259 of record NW_021604667.1, on the reverse strand, counting down.
CCCTCCACTGGCATCTATCTGTCCAGTGCAATGCACATCAACTTGTCCTGCCAGCCAGCTCTGTCAGACTCAACAGGTATGTGGGGATGCTCGCCAGACTCCAGTAGGCCACATTCCAGGGATGAACAGGTTCTAATATGTCTACTATGGGAAAATCCAGGCCCTTTCCTAATTTAACAAGATGACAGGTATGTTATCCAGTAACATACTTGCTTGAAGAGGAGGCAATATGCCTCCATGATTTCAGATACATTATAGAAGAATTTTTTTTTCTCATGGCTAGACTTAAAGAACCAAACACTCAATTCAGATATGGAGCCTTTCTATTGCTAGAAGATGATGCCTACGAAAGGGAACTAGCCCCTTATATCAAGAGACTCAAAACAGCAACGTACAGAGAAAGGGTACTACTTACCTCATGGGACAAAGACATTTAAAACAGAGAAGAAAACTTCCAGCTCCTAAAAGCTGCCCAGGCTTCCAACTGTGGCAGTGGTACACTGATCTGCTACAGAGTCAAAGTCCAGTGAGTCAGGGAAACCAACTGGCAGACCAGGCAGCCAAACAGGCTGCCCTCTGTGAAGATATAGCCCCAGTCCCCAAGTTCCCTGTCTTAATTTCCTAAAAGGAATGTTTTATCAATTGATGAAGGAGCTACTAAACATCAGGAAGACTGGTTGAATAGTACAGATAAGAAAACAATTCCTGAGATGACAGGTCCCAGTCTAATCCTGAAAGCTCTTGAAGCAACCTATCTAGATACAAAGAAAAAAAAATTCTACAAGAATTATTGTAGCCAGGAGGAGGCGTGCACGCCTTCAATCCCAGCACTTGGGAGGCAGAGGCAGGCGGATTTCTGAGTTCGAGGTCATCCTGGTCTACAGAGTGAGTTCCAGGACAGCCAGGGCTATACAGAGAAACCCTGTCTCGAAAAACCAAAAAAAAAAAGAATTATTGTAAAGACATATGGTGGTGCCAAGGTTGCCAATACTGAACCAACAACCTAGCAAAGCCTTTCTGTGTGTTCTTGGGAAAATCTCAAGCAGGGACTCAAAGTCCCCATGTTGACACAAAACAGGGTTACTATCCATTTAAACATCTGTAAGTGGACTTAACCCAGACACTCAACCCAGCAGAGTATGGCAATACTTTTCAGGCTGTATAATTTCTTCTACCTGCACAGAGAATTAACTTGAAACTTTCACACAAAATTCCACTCCTAATCTTCAGGTCTGGTTGAGAAAATAAATAAGGCTTTAATTCTGCCACATGTACCATTTAGGGTGCATTGCACACCCTGCAACTGTGGTTACAGTCTGTTTGAGATCAGATCATGTTTGTCACCCACCTCCAATGCTCCCAGAGGACTCAGGAGAACTCTGAGCATATAGACACAAGCGCTTCTTTTTTTTTTTTTCGTTTTTATATTACAGTTTTTTTTTTGGGGTTACACTTCTTTTTTTTCTGGATGATTTATTTACATTTCCTATGTTGTCCCCTTACCCCATCCCC
>NW_021604667.1:2156240-2187737 GCF_004785775.1 Grammomys surdaster | reverse complement strand
TGCTCCCAGGCTGGTGGTTTAGACCCTGGGAGCTGTGGTTGGTTGGTGTCAATAGTGATCTTAAAGGTGTTGTTTCCTACTTAGTATAGGTGACTGGATAAGTGTGGCCAAGCACTGGGAACTCAATTACTACCTGGCCCAGCCTTCACCACTGTTACTTCAGAGAATTGTTCTCTAAACAGATATTCATCTAGATCTGACTTAGGTACAAAGTCTAATATCTTTATCACCTGTTATTAGTCTTACATTCATGGACAAAAGACCTTAGAATAAGTGAGGGACAGCTGCAAAGAACACACCACATTTTAGATTAGTAGGCATGCCTAGTTTAGTCACATTCTAAGAAAGTTAAATTGAATTTTGTTTGAATTCAAAATAAAACTTGCATTAATTAATTAATTAGACTTTAAAAAGAAAAAGCTGATAAATAGCTATAGGGATGGTGATTGACAGTCAAAGCTATACACAAAAACCTGAATTTGTTGGTGCAGTAGTCTGCTGCATCTGGGTCCATTTCATCAAGTTGTTCTTCGTTTTCCTTTTCTTCTTCCTTTTCTTCTTCTTCCTCCTCATTATCTATGTTGTCATCTTCATACTGTCTAGCACAATGGTTTTCACCTATTTATTTAGTAAAGATCATTACAAACCACACAGGAAAAAAATTGCTTATTTACTAATCAATAGTAATATATACATTTACTCTTGGGAGAAACAAGGAGACATGAGTTAACTACAAAAACAGTAGTTGGGTATCTTCCAAGTGTTCATGCTATGCTTCCCTAACCCTGACACTTCTGCCACCTGATCATTTCTCTAGTGACATTTTTATCCCTTTCCCAGCAAATATCCCATGCAATGATGTTGTTCATTTCTTTTCCTTTGAAGAAGACATCAGAAGCATTACTCACTTTGCATCCATTGTTCTTCAGGCAGAACGTTAGAAGGAAGATAATTGTTTGCCTCAAATACAAATTCCATTTTTCTCAAGCTATGAATAACAACACTTCCTTTACCAGCAAGTGCTCTCAAGCTACTTCATCAATGAAGGGAATCAAGTTTCCAAGAACTTTTACACTTTTAAAAACCGTAAACTCAAAATGAGGAATACCATTTTCTTGTTCTTTTGTTGCCAGCTTTCCCTTCTATTAGCTCCCAAGCTCTCTTTTGGACACCTTGGCTACATAGTGAGCTCAAGATCAACCTAGCCCATTCAAGACTATCACAAAACAAACACCAGTAAAGGTTATCATAGAACTGGCCTAGTGACATAGGCCTATGATCCCAACACTCAGTAGCCAGCAGAGGCAGGGAACTGTGAGTGAAAGTCAAGTCAATCTGTGCTATGTCTAGAGTTCCAGGCTAACCAAGGCTAAATAAACAATGAGACCCTGTCTCAAAACAAATGAACAAAAACAAAAACAATGACAACAAACAAAGAGGTTTTTTTTAACCAGCTACCTTTGACCTTATGTGCCCGACCCACCCAACTTTCCCCACCAGAGGCCAGAACTGAGCAGAGTCCATTGTTTCTGCCCAGTGAAGAAGCAACCTCAGTCAGAGTAGCAGCTTCCCTCCCAGTGCCAGTCTTTGCCTTTATTTCCTGCCTCCCCACCCATGCCCAGTACTGTTCGCCTCATCTAGGACCCTAGGCCTTGTTTCCTTACCCTCTGAGTCCATGGCTTGTTCTATGATTTCCTTTGCTGCCTCTTCTGCTGCCTCTTCTGCTGCTTCCTCTTCTGCCATCTCTTCTATTGCTTGCCCGGCTGTCATAGTTGTTGGCTCCTGCAGGTAATGATCTGTTGCTTCCTCGAAGTCAGCAGGCTCCTCTAGCTCTGGAAATGTGGAGATAACCTCCGGAAGGTCTGAGACCTGATGTTCGTACTCTGCAGCCCTCAGTGTTGATGGGATGGGCCCAGGTAGTACTTGGAGCTCACTTGAGTGGCTAGATTCGGAAGTGTCAGGTGAGTCCATCTCTTGGTCTTCTCGGGGGTCTCTAAGCAGGATGTGGTGGTTGTAATAGACACGGTTGAGAATGGCGTGGACCAGATCCAGAAACATAAATCGGAAGCCAGCCATTGGGAAATGATGGGCATCCACCACAAGGTTTTGATCTGCTAGAACACTTTCCTCTTCCTCCTCCTCTTCCTCCTGCTCCTCATCTTCTTCATCCGCCTCATCAACAGCTTCAATATCCAAGTCTTCCTCAACATCCACACTCTCTCCCCTGTCACCCTCTTCCTCCAGGTTTCTTTCGGGCCCAATATTCTCCACCACTCTAGGATAATAGACCACTATTTCTTCAGCTTCGGGTGCAGCAGAGGACCCATCTAGGCCTACTACACCACCCTCTGCAGCTTCCTGTACCCACTCTCCCTCAAGAGTTACTGGGTTGTCTCGGCTCTCTCTGGCTGGATCTTGATCCCTTCGGGTAGACATGACACTAGTAGGTACTTCAACAAGGCCTTGACTGACCTGGGATAATGAAGATAATGATTACTCAGACTGCAACGGCCTGGACGACACCAGATGATGGCAGAGGACGAGATGACAACGAGGACTCCTCCGAGGACTTCGAGGACTCCGGTAAAGATTGTGATTAGGAAGCTGCTGGCGCCTAAAAGAAAAGTTGGGGAGGGTGTGCTTAGAGGAGACAGGGCTTTGGAAGAGACAGCAGGTAAAGGGACAGAAGTCTATGATGGTACCTGAGGTAGTCCCATGGAAGTAGGAGGGACGTGATGGCAGAGGCAGCCAGCCCAGGCGGAGGACAACCCAAGCGTCTCTGCTAACATCCAGGAACTAGATGGGAACTATTGTGTCGTAGGTGGTGGGGGCGGGACTTAGGAAGGCTACATAAACGGTTTTGTCATTACATAGCCAGCTCTAAGCTGATTTGTTGACAAGTGAAGATTGACGGGGCCGTCATCCAATAAATAGTTAGGGAACACCATCTTTTTGTTTCTTCGTTTGTGCTTTTTAAAAACTTTAGAAGATTTTATTAAGATACAAATTCAAGCCAGGCAGTGGTGGCACACACCTTTAATCTCAGCACTTGGGAGGCAGAGACAGGCGGATTTCTGAGTTCGAGGCCAGCCTGGTCTACAGAGTGAGTTCCAGGACAGCCAGGGCTACACAGAGAAACCCTGTCACGAAAAACCAATATATATATATTACAAATTCAGAGGCTGAAGAGGTAGCTCAGTGGCTAAGAGAATGCCACAGCTCTTCCAGAGAACCCTGGTTCAATTTTCAGCACCCAAAAAGTGGCTCACAAGTATCTCTAAGTCTAGTTCCAGAGGATCCAATGCTACCTTCTGGCCTCCATGAACACTGCATGCACGTGATGCACAGACATACATGCAGACAAAACTTCAATACATGAAATAATAAATAAATAAATAAATATTATTTTTAAAAGATAGTAAATTCACTTTATAAACATCTTTGAAATAGTGGCTTGTATCTTCCAAGAACACAGCATCCTCCTCCACTTCATTCTTTTCCATGGTTTCAGATACTTTTTTTCTGATAGCTTTTGTGTGTTTGATATTTCTATACACTTACTTCTATTACTAATCAAATCTACATTTTTCATAGTTTTAAAGTTAGAATTTGAAAAGCAGTCTTGCAAATCAGAGTTGATCTCAAAGTGTGTGTTAAAATCAAGGCCTATTTGAATTTCTATACAAATTATTTTTTGCTTAATTAATTAAATTGGTGATTAGTTTTTCTCTATTTTTTAAAAAATTATGTAATAGTTTTATTAGTTCTTTGGGAAGTTCATACAACATATCTTGATTGTATTCACCCCATACTCCTCTCCTTACTCTTCCCAGATCCACACCTACTCCCAAACCACTTTTGTCCTTTCTTTTCTTTAGAGACTATCTCGGTTCTGTAGCTTTTATATTTGTGCCCCTCTCCCCTTCTGAAATGTTTCATGAGCCTTAGATGTTGGGGTTGTGTTGTAAATACATTAATTGGGAGCATGATCAGTTGATCTCTGCATTTTTACTGGTTGTGACTTTTTAATCATGATCTCCATCTGCTAAAAAAACAGGAAAGGTTTTTTGATGAAAGATGAAAGCTACATTTATCTGTGGATATAAGTGTTAGTACTTACATGCAGTTACAGGTTACACTGGATTCGGAATCTGATAGTAATAGTGTCTCTTCCTCCTTTCACCCCTCCTATCAGTTTCGTTTGTTCCTCTAGACAGTGTCATATTTGCTCTCATGCCAGATGTATGCCATATATATGTTTTTATATATCTATATAAAATCAAAGAACCATATATATTCTGAGTAGCTAACCTTCAAGCCAAGTAACTGCCATCTTGGTGGTGGCATTCTGTACCCCCTCTTGAAAAGATTATCTCAACCGAGTTTGTTACCAAGCTCCAACTCCTCCCAATTGCTCTAACTGCTCCAAATCAACTGACAACTCTGCACCTGATCTAAGAGAAGTGTGTGTGTGTGTGTGTGTGTGTGTGTTGCATGCTAGGGAAGACTAGAGGTGAGAACTCCATCCTTGTGGTCCCAGGGAACCCCTTATTCCTGTTGAGTAAAGCTTTTCAGGTAGGGCCAGTTGGAGAGGTGTCCACATCCCTGTAAGTAGCTCCTCATCTTGCCAGAGTGAGGAAGCTTAATAAACTCATTGGTTCCCCAGAGTAAACTTTGGGTGAATTGTTTCTTTGGCTCAGTTTGTTGTTGGGACCTCAGGAGTAGGGGCAGATGTTCCTTTAAGTCTACTCCATGGAAAGGAACTTTAGCAACCCTTGGGATAGTGGAGGGGACACAACAAAACCAATAATGGATTGGGGAGTGAAACTGTAAATAGCATTGCCTCCCATATGCAGAATGACGTGGACAGACAAACTGAAGCTGTATGAGCGTTTGTAGAGAAAATTTTGATGTGGTGGTTTGTCCCTCTAGAGTTTGTATGGATAGTGCCAAGGGCATGTAACATGCAGAAAGTAGTGATACATGCAAGTAAGGAGCAGCCACTGGGGCAGGGAATTCCAGGATGGTAATGTTCTTCCAAGTGTTATGGAATGACATGCCATTTGATAGTTAGGGTCTACTCTGGAAATATGAAGATGTTTTGGGAACTTCCAAAGGTCTATACCAGACATTAAAGCCTTGGGAGTAGTACATCACAAGTGGAGGTACCAGCAAGCAGCTACAGAGGCAGCCTCGACACTGCTATGGGTAATAAGAGATCTAGCCTACATCCAAGGTGGAAGATGTAGCCTTGAGAGTGACTGCAGATATAGTATAGGGATTGCAGTGATAAAGAGATATGAGGTTGGGGGCTTTAGCATTGGCATCTGAATTAGTGGGTAAATTGGCTAAAGGAGATGGAGTAATGGAGGTATTAGCCTGACATTTTCCTTATGACTACGTGCCCAAAGAGTCCAGATTAGAGCAGTAATACAAAGCCCCTTCTAGAAACCAAAACTTAAGACATGTCAAGGGAGCCAGGTAGCAAAAAGGGAGTGATCTCCAAGCAACAAAAGATACTCCTCAAAGTCTGACCTTTGATACAGAGAAAGGGGAAATCCATAATGCAGCAGGCAGACAGGGGTCTTAGTAATGGTCCTCTGTGAGGGACCATGGTGGTCAAAGGATATTCTGCACTGTAATTGCTGGAATCAGGGGTGTGGGAATCTTTTACAGCCTACATGTGAAGCTATGGTGTACAGAGCAGATGTGATCACTGTGAGTACTGTGGAAGCAGAGGAACTGAACAATATAAGAACACATCCATCCTTGAGACACAAGCTGCATGGCCCGAGGCAGTACACAGGGAATCAGCCCCTGATGAACTAACTCATACAAGCCATGAGAGATATTTAGTCATTGCTAGCAGAGGTTCTCATAGATACCAGGGGCAGTACGACAATAGAGGAGGGACAGGCACAACTGAAGGAATGTAGGTATCAGAAAAGCAATGTATGATGCCCAGTTCACAGTACATGATAGGACAGTGTTCACCGGAGACATGAGAAACGACTGGATTCAAGGAGAACCCAGGCACTAGCATAGAACTTTAGCAGCTTTGGCGAGCCCTTTACTGGGACAGGATCTTTATGAAGTAGGAAGGGCTTTGGAGGAGTCAAGCAACTCAGGCCAGCAAGCAAAAGGTGTCCGTAATGTGAGAGAGAAGCCTAGAGTAAGAGAAAGTTGAATTTGAGAAAGAGCTCTCTCTGGGTTACTAGAAGCCATATGTGGCAAGATTTGTGTTGGGAATAAATTCTTAAGGGTAGGGGATGAAACTAAGTCAAATTTGGTGCTAAAGAACTTCTGGAAGGCTTTAAAGACTGAGAAGCAGTTTGTACAAGGTCTTAATGAAAGAAAGAAAGAAAGAAAGAGAGAGAGAGAAATAGACAGAGAGAGATGGAAAGAAAGAAGGAAGGAAAGAGGATAAGAAGAGAAAAAGAAACAATACAGGCACAGAAGATTAACCTTGTACAGGGATGGACCATTACCCCTCCAGAATAAGCAGAATATCCTGCATATTGCTGAAGTGTATGCTAGGGGTGGAGATGGTTTGCCTAGCTCCAGCCACAGTGCCAATCTAAAGTTTCTCTTAACCAGGGGACCAGCCTGAGCACCAAGAACAGCAGGAGACCTGGACATCACTTACCATTCATTAGCTCTGAGCAGGCCTGAGCCACATGAGCCAGCCTCACCAAGTTCCTCAGGGCTAGAGAAATGCAGGGAGGTTCCATAGGACAGTTCCAGGGTGTGAAAATGGAATGGCTCAAAGTGACTAAGGGTTGTGGAAAGCTAACTCAATGCCTCCTACTAAGCTCCTGTACCCAACATGCATCTGTGAAGGAAACAAATGATACTAATGGCTAGAATCTTCTCTTGTGGTAGACCTTGCTAATGTTTGACTTCAGTATCTCTTTAGTTGTGGCCTTCTGTGAGTGCTTTACCAAGGTTATCTCCACAACCCCACCATTCACTATGTGATGGCATATGGACTTGGCACCACTATTCTGTCCAATCTCTTTATAAGGCTTTGTTACAAATGGATACTCTAACACTGACTCTGAATGTTATGCAGATATAGAGACTCATTCAAGATACATGAGAGTGTACCTAAGGAGGTGAGCATAGGGAATAGTTCACAAAGGGTGCAAATGTCAGGAGTTACCCTCTAAGAATTATTGTTGAATATGGCTCAAGGGATAACAAACAAACAACAAAGTGTCTGGGGGAAACTTTACAATAGCTTGGGCTTGTAAATGTTGAAGTGTATCCAAAGAATAGCCATGGATGTTCTCAGGATCCTTAAGGTGGTTAATTGGAAACCCCAGAGCTGAACGTGGGTTACTTCTCTAGCAATTGTTGACTGCAGAAGCCACAGAGGTTCCCAAAACAATAAAGGCTATCGTTACAGTTGTTGATTGCATTCTGTAACTGAATGGTTAGAGCTTATTGCTGAAAAGGTTATATACTTTGGCTGCTGTGCTTTTAGAAATAAAGCTAGAACAGGGCCTGAAGTGTCCTCTCCCTGTAAGCTAGCTCCTATAGTTTCAGAAGTTGCTATAAGGATGCTGGGGAGAATTAAGCCTCAAAGTACCACTGAATCACCAATCCTGAATGCTTAATCTTTCTTTTTGAGACAGGGTCTCTCTGTGTAGTCCTAGAGCTTGTTAGGTAGATCAGGCTGGTATTGAACTCACAAAGATCCCCTTGGCTATGCTTCACTGGGTGCTGGGATTAAAAGTGTGTGCCTCCACACTGGCCACTGCATGATTTGTTATAGAAGTACCAGGCAAGATGCACCAACTAGTGCAATAGTGGCTCTAACCACAATGTCCTGGAGATGGAGGAATGAATAGAAATGAATAGAAAGGAATGGAGACACAGTCCCTCTTGAGGCATAAGAAATATAGTCATACATCAGGGTCATCCCCTCCATGGCTCAGGGACCTTTGGAGAAGAGGGAAGTAGAAAGAATGTAAGAGCTGGAGGAAGAGGTAGAGTGTGTTGTCAGTGACTGTCTCCCGAGCAACCAATTGCTTTCTTGGAATAATCAGCTACTCTCCTCTTGCAAAAATTATCCCAGCTAAATTGTTGACAGTTTACATCAGCCCCCCTGGAGTATCCAACTGCTCTTTACCAACTGTCAACTGTGTGTGTGTGTGTGTGTGTGTGATGTATCTCTTCCAGGTGTGTGTGTGTGGGGGGAGATAGAGAAGTGCAGATACCCATGTAAATAACCCCTCACTTATGCTCTTAGGAAGCCAAATAAACTCATTGGTTTCCTAGAGTGAACTTTGGTGGAGTTACAATTCAGTTTGTGGTCAAGACCCTACAAGGTTGGATAGACTTTGATTATATCTCCCTTTGGAAAGGAATCTTAGCAACATATATGTATATGTGTATATATATATCTGAGACTGAATTCACTTAACATGTGTGGGGCTGTTAGCTTGTGAGTGGGCATGAGTCCTGTTGGGCTGTTGTGGTTTCTGCATGTCTGCCACCCCAGGCGGCTGGAACCTCAGATCTGGGGAGCAGAAGTGCAGGAATTTGACTGAGTTCACTCCACGAGGTTCCGAGCAGATGCTTCGGGGCTCCGCCCAGGCGTGGAGAGGTCTCAGCTTGAAGTCCCACAGGGGCAGGACTCCTGAGTGGTGGTCTCTGAGTGGCGGTCTCCAGGCCAATGGGAGCCGCAGAAGAACTGAGACACGAGGGCATATGGGCTGGCCCACAGCCGAGAGGGGAGAGAGAGAGAGAAAGAGAGAGAGAGAGAGAGAGAGAGAGAGAGAGAGAGAGAGAGAGAGAGAGAGAGAGAGAGAGAGAGAGAGAGAGAGAGAGAGAGAGAGAGAGAGAGAGAGAGAGAGATTGAGAGAGAGATTGAGAGAGGCCCCAACAGCACCCCGAGGTCGCTTGGCTGGCTTGGCTAGTTTGCTTGAATTGGTGACCTCTGTGGTGGGAACGTAGAGAAGTCCTCAGCAGGAGATTATCCAGCAGCTAGTAGTCTAAGACACCCTCCAAGGTTCTCCACAGCAGGCCCCAAAGACACGAGGAAGTCCATGGTTTTAGGTTTATTGTCATGGTGGAAAGTGGATGAATCTGGTTGCACACCTCCCCCCCCCACCTCCAGGGAAGGCCTTTGGTTAAATACTGCTTGTAAGGAGGAGGGTCTGGGAAGGAATGTTTAATTGGCTACACCCTCTGGCCTTCAGGTATCTCATTAATATGGAGATCTCTTGAGGATGAGGCCTGTAGTCACGCCCTCTACCTGTGCTGGGTGACACAAACCTCTCTTTGGGAGGGGATGTGGGGGGCTGAAGCTAAGTGAAAGGAACCATGGGCCCAGGAGCAAAGCCAAACACCTTCTGTCCCGTTAGGGTCTGTGGTTTGAGTCCTGTGCTTGACCAGGCACCCCACTACCTCTCACAGCTCACTGCCTCACAAACATGATAATCTCCAGTTGCATCCATTTACCTCTAAGTGACACCACTTATATTTTTATGTATGAAAAACCTTCCGATAGTATATGCATGCCATATTTTTGTATTTCCTCATCATGAAGTACCTAGGTTGGTTCCACAGTGTCTTAGTTAGGGTTTTACTGCTGTAAACAGACACCACAACCAAGGCAACATTTAATTGGGGCTGGCTTACAGGTTCAGAGTTTCAGTCCATTATCATCAAGGTGGGATCATGGCAGCGTCCAGGCAGGAATGGTGCAGGAGGAGCTGAGAGTTCTACATTTTCATCTGAAGGGTGCTAGCAGAATACTGGTTTCTAGGCAGTTAGGATGAGGATCTTAAAGCTCATACCCACAATAACACACCTACTCCAATAAGGCCACACTTCCAAATAGTGCCACTCCGTGGGCCAAGCATATACAAACCATTATACACAGCTTAACTGTTGCGAATAGTGCTGCATATTTTTGCAATTGCAAACATTGATTTGCAAGTGTCTCTCTAATATGTTGACTCAGAGCCTTCTGGATAAATATCCAGAGTGGTATAACTCAGTCATATAATAGAGCTATATTTAGTTTTTAGAAACCTTGATACTGATTTCCACACTTACTGGACTAGTTTACATCTTCAAAAGAGTATACACAGATCCCCTTGTCCCCATCTTTGCCAGCATTGGTTCATATTTGATTTCTTAATGACTGCTATTCTGACAGGAGTGATGTGAGGCCTAGAAGTGATTATTAGTTTACATTTCCCTAAAGGATAAGGATGTTAATAAGTTAAAAAAATCTGTTGCACGTGTATTTTTTATTTTGAGTACACTATTCCATTTCTTATCTCACTGTTATTTTAATTTATTTTTAGTTTTGAAATTCCAATATTATCATATCATTCTTCCCTTTCCTTCCTCAATCCCCTTGGTCTTTCTCTCAAATTCATGGCCTCTTACATTAATTGTTATTACAAACACACACACACACACACACACACACACACACACACACACACACAGGCACATGTACAGGCACACGCACACACACACACACTCTTAAATATGTAAATAGAAGCTCAGTTCATATAATGTTACTTGTTTGTGTATGATTTCTGATCTGACCACTTAACTATTGGATCAGTTCACGGTTTTGGTTTAGTTGCTTGTTTCTCTGTCATCATTTCTGGATACTAATCCTTCACCACATGTATAGGTGACAAAGATTTTCTCCCATTCTGCCAGATGTCTCCTCATGTGATTAACAAACTCCTTTTTTTGTGTGTTGAGACTTCATTTTATGAAGTCCTGTTTGTAAACTGTAAGCTTCATTTTAGTGATTTTGGAGTCCTATTTCAAATCTCCATGTCTATACCTTTATCTTGAACATTTTTCACAGTTTCAAAGTTTCAGGTCTTTTACATTAAGGTCTTTGGTACATTTTGATTTCAGTTTTGTTCATGGTAAGAGATACATATCTGGTCTCATTCTTGTACACGAAGGCATCCAGATTTCACAGCATCACTTGTTTAAAAGTTTTTTTTTCTCTCCCACATATACTTTTTACATTTTTGTCTAGAAGCAAATGACTAAAGTTGTACGGGATTATGTCTGGGTTCTCTACTTTGTTCCATTATCTGTTTTCGTGTCAGTACCACGTTGTTTTGTTACTGTGGCATGAAATCGAGTATGGTGATACCTCCTGCAACATTATTTTTGCTTATGATTGCCTTTGGATGTCTTTTGTTTCCATAGAAAATTTGAGGTTTTAAAAATATTTACTGTAAGGAATGACTTTGACTATTCCATATTTTTCACAGGAAGCTCCATTAGAACAAGAACTTTGTTAACATTGTGCTACACTGTGTCCACAGCACCTGATACACAAACACATCCTGTGAAGTGGTCAGTGGGACAAAGAATAGTCCTCCTGAGGAAAGAATGTAAAAAGGTGAGCTGAAATTACTGATTGGTCCAAGGACACTGTGCATCAGTGATTGTCATATGTAAAACAAATGATTATTTAACATTTTTTAATGTAGTAGTGTTATGGATCTCATGGTCTTTTTAAAAATAACACAGCTTAACTGTATTTCAAGCTTCTCATTAGAGGCTGTGGCACACTCCTAGTGCATTCTCTAAAGATAGCCACTAGATGGAGCACTATGGCTCTATATCAGAATAGACGCCTGGCTTTGCATCAACAGTAAAAGAAGAAAGTAATGAAAAGGTGTGTGTGTGTGTGTGTGTGTGTGTGTGTGTGTGTGTGTGTGATTTTTCTTGATTATTCTTACTTCAGAGTGTCCCATTTCTAGAAGGTTTTGGTTTATTTTTTTTCTTGTCCTACCTTCATAACAAAAGTACTTCTACTTTAAAGTTTGCCCCATCATCTAACCCACCTTTGGAAGCTCCACCAAATCCTCTTATTTCCTGGTCAGCACTTTCCCAACCATTTTCCTCTTATCTTTCCCCACTCTATCCTTTCTTCTTCTTCCCTTTTTTCTGGTAATCATACTTCCTCGGTTTTCTTACATTTAAAACAAGGACAAGTGTAACGTCATTGGGAGGGTGTTGAAAAAAAATTACACAGCACATTTTACTAGTATGATTTGGTATGTAGTGTCTTCTTATAATCTCACAACAATCTACTCTAATCCACACTGAAATGGAAGCTGCTTTGTTCAAGCAAACATAGTCACAGGCACACCTATTTTCAGAAGTGTTATATAAAGGGAACTATGCTCAAATAACGTTTGGAAGGAAGACCCACATGTACAGATGCCCTGCCTTATGTTGTGCCTCGCTTGCGAGCCTTTGAGTGGAGTTGAACGAGGAGATACAAAAGAAGTGGGTACAAAGAACTGAGAGAAGGAGTTTTCCAGGACCTCCACCAGCAAGAAGTGTTAGAGCCAAGCAGCCTGCTAATTCTTCAGAAACTCTCATTGTACTGGTGTCTTATAGATCCATGCAGTGGGAAAAAAAAAGGCAGGCAGAGAAAGAATGGGAAAGAACTAGGCAAGGTTATATTTCAGCAATCCCAGCTCAAAGCAATGAGAACAAAAATCGGGTTACATACACAGACAGACAGACAGACAGACAGAAGGCAGACAGATGGACAGACAGAAAGAAAGCAACCATATTTTCCTTGTCTCTTATTTCCAATGGTTAGCAAAGGGGGGCTGTCTTTATTTTGATAGTTTATTTTTATTCAAATATTTCTGTTCATTTTGAGACAGGATCTCCCTAGCTCACTTGGAATTCTCTATACAGACCAGGCTGGCCTTAAACTTAAAGAGATCTGCCTGCTTCTGCTTCCTGAGTGCTGGGATTTAAGGCTTGTGCCACCTCACCTTATCTTTTTTCTAATCTTTGTTTTTTTACAATCTAGTTGCTATCCCGCTCCCATTCTGCCCTCCAACAGTTCCCCATCCCATTCCTCCTCCATGATCTCCAAGAGGATGTCCCAAACTCCCCCTCACCTGACCTCCCTACTCCTTGGGGCCTCCAATGTCTTGAAGGTTAGGCGAATTTTCTCTGACTGAACCCAGACTTGTCAGTCCTCTGCTGTATATGTGTTGGGGGCCTCATATGAGCTGGTGTATGCTGCCTGGTTGGTGGTCCAGTGTCTGAGAGATCTCGGGGGTCCAGGTTAGTTCAGACTGCTGGTCGTCCTACAGGGTCGCCCTCCTCCTCAGCTTCTTCCAACCTTTCCCTAATTCAATCACAGGGATTCTGTCTGTTGGCTGGGTGTAAGTATCTGTTGCTGTCTCAGTCAGCTGCTTGTTGGGCCCCTCCAAGGGCAGCAACACTAGGCTCCTGATCTTTCTTTTTTTTAAGTCTCACTATATAACCCAGGCTTCTCTCAAACTCATCTTCCTGCCTTAGTCTCCTCAGTGCTAGACTAACAGGTCTTCATCTCTATGGGCCAGGAATTCTTGGTTCTCGAGTAGACTATGCAAAGAGTCATTAAAGGAGGCATTGCAAATGAAAATGACCATAACTACAGAAAATGAATGCCAAGTCTAGCTCAGGAAGTCCTATGCCAGCAACCAAACAATTCCCTTTGCAGCCCAGCCCACTACTCCATGTGCTGGGCTAATTTACCTCCAAAAGGCCATTTGGTACTGCTTGGCAAAATATTGCCAAATCACACCATTGACCTACAAAGCCTTCTGGAAGTTAAACAAGGGTGTACACACACCGTCATAAGACAGGTAGCTGAACATGAGTTTGGGAGCAGGCTAAAAGCAGTGTTCCTCCATGGCTTCTGCTTCAGTTCCTGTCTCCAGGTTCCACTCTGACTTCCCTTGGTGATAGACTGTAATTTTTAAGCTGAAATGGGTCCTCTCCTCAAGTGATTTTTTTTTTTTTTGGTCATGGTGTTTATCACAGCAACAGGAATGTGAACTAGGCGAGGCTATAAGAACAGGAATATGCCATGGGCTGGATAGATGGTGGCACATCAGTTTGGTGGGGACAAGAGAATGAAGGCTTGGAGATAAGGCACACCTATGTGGTGAGAGCAACCAGGAGCCCACTCAAGCAGCACACCTAAGAAAACCCCTTGGTCAAAGCTTTCTTGGAAGAGGGTGATCTGAATAAGAAAAAAGCATTTTTTTTTTTTACCATTCAAGACTGGAAGCAGAGCTATCAGCTAGGCCATGGGGTTGCTAGGAGCTGCTCTGGCAATGGTTGCGACACTAAAGTAGGTCTTGGTGTTCTGCTGAACATAATGACACAGGACGCCAGCACCAGACAAGGCAGCTCTGTGACTATGATGGATCCAGACAAAAGCAAGACCACTCTAAAATGTCTGAATTCAGACAGACTGTGAATACTGCCCAGGCCACTGCAGTGACAAAACACCCCTCTCCCAGCTCCCGTGAGTGCCTGCTGCTGCTTACCCCATAGACCTTTAGCTCTGCTTTAGTTTGCCCTCTTACTGAATAAAATTTTATCAAGATACTCCGTTACAGAGTGCTTGTGCCTTCTGACACGCCCAATCTAAAGCAAACCACAAGTCACTTCCTCCAAACCACCCAACCAAAGTCCAAATCCCATAATATCCTGGGGTTAAGCTGCCTCACAGTTTGTGCTGTATGTTCTTCCTCAGTGCAATAAACAGGAAACTCATTTCGATGGAATACGTGCATGTGTGTGTGTGTGCGTGTGTATGTATGTGTAGTGACAGTTTCACTAAATGATTAAGATAATCACCAAATGCAGAAACAATCGTCTTGTACAGATTCATTTGAAAAATTCCCAGAAGCAATAGCATCTGAAATGACAGAGACAATAATCACAGGGCACTGTAAAGACAGAAGAGGAACTTCTTTGCACGACCTTTTTTTTTTTTTAAAAAAAAAAAAAAACAGTTATTGTCTGTTAGGAACTGGGAGTGAAACGACAGGCGGGCACAGAGACAGAGAGTCCCTGCACTCTCCTGAGAGGTTGTCTAGCCTGGGAGTTGAGAGCCTGTAGAGCCAGCTGCCTGGGTTCTTATTCCAGCTCTGCCACTCACCAGCTGCCAACAAAGCACAATCCCACAATCCACTGTGCATAGTAATTTCCTATTTTCCTGGTCACCCTCCAGTGAGGGAGGTGACTCAGCTATCCTCACTGCTTTTCCCACACTAACACTTGGGCCTCGTCTTTCTACCTCCCAACAGACATTCATCCAAGGCTGAGTTTTTTCTGTGATTATGGCAAAGGGCCCAGGGAAAAAAGGTCCAGATTTTAGTCTGGTTAAATACGGAGCTTAGTGTAATTTACTTATGGCCTTAGCGCCTGCAGAAAATCACAGCTGACGTTCATGAAAGGAACTCCCTTCTGGCTGATTCTTTATTGTTTTTTTCCTTCTTTTATGGTTAACATTTATTTATTTGTGTGTGGGCATATGTTACAGTGTACCTGTTGAGATCATAGGCCAATCTACAGAATTGGGTATCTCCTTTCACAGTATGGGTGCCAGGGATCAAACTTGTCCTTAGTGTTGGCAGCAGTCCCCTGTACCCATTTCGCTGTTTTGCCACTCTCCACTTCTGAATGTTTCTTAAATGCTTAATAAGGACATGGATTTTATGACATCTTCCCTTAGCCCATTCTCAGTTGTATCTTAAAACATTCATTTGAGTACAGATAGCCTTATTATCAAGAAGTGAACGGCCTGTTCGAGAGACAGCAGATCTCTATAGCGCAAGAACACAGCTGAACAGAATGTGATAAATTCCTTGGTCTTTTTATCCCAGCTACCCAAACAGTCCCTTTACTATCCCCCTTCCCTTCTCCTCTGAGAAGGTGGGGGGCCCCTGGGTATACCACCACCCTGGCACATCAAGTCTCTATAGGGCTAGGTGCATTCTCACCCACTGAGGCCAGATAAGGAAACCCAGTTAGGAAAATGGATTTTGAAAGGCCACCTGCAATTCTCAATTCACCAGGCCTCCTCATTGAAGAGTTCTGTGTTGATCAGGTAACGCTGGGAAAGCTTTGTGCTGAAATAGGGGTAGAATAAAATAAAATTTAGGTCAAAGCTGTTTCTTCTGTCCTAACATCATTTCAGAACATAATTTCTCTTTCAAAAGAAACTAATTAGGATTGTTAAATACTTTGAAGACCACTAGAGCCACTCAAGGGTGTTTCCCAAAAACAGTGCTTGAAATGGTCACATTTTACTGCAATCTCAGCTTCCCTGAAAAAAAAAAAAAAAGATACTGCCAAGCAGCCAACGGCAGTGACTTTAGATAAACATTTTCCTATGCCAAGAAACAGCCAAGAAACAGAATCAATCACAAGTGTGTGAAGACCTGCTAACTCTGATTTGAGGAGTATGTGGGATGATTCCTATGCTTCTGCCATCCCCAAACTCCCATTCTATTCTGAACTTCTATGAGACCAAAGGTTTCTAAATCTATTACTATTTTAGTCTCCAGTCTTTATAAAGCCACTCTTCATTCCAACCTGTATGCATTCATTACAGTTCCTAAACATAGTGGCAAATATCGATGAGAGCATTCTGAAACTGGAAGAGTCTCCCAGAAATAGACGTGTAAGTGCTAATGCAATTATCTTGTCAGGACCAAAATAAACAAATGTACATTCTGACATTCTGCTTTATACGATCTGCTGTGTATAAATATCTCCTTTAGTCTAAACAGTCTTCTTGGATTGAATTGGATCTTTTAGATCTCAAAGGAGTTTGGTGTGCAGTGCATGACTTTGGTCAGTTCCTTAACCTAAGCTTCCATCTCTTCATGTTTAAGCAAAGAAGATAAGATCTGCTGCCACTCAGATGTGTTTTGTGGACCAGGTGTCCTAATGTGTTCGATGGCTTGGTATAGAGAAAGCGATCACTAAGTATTAGCTCTCCAACAATACCAACCAACCAGAGCCCCCAGGGTCTAAACTACCAGCGTGGGAGCACTTAGGGAGGGACCCATGGCTTCAGCTATATATGCAAGGGAGGATGGTCCTGTCAGGTATAGGTGAGAGAGGAGATCTTTGGTCCCATGAATGCTGGACGCCGTGTGTGGGGGAATTCCAGGGTGGAGAGGTGGGAGTGGGGAGGGTAGATGGGGGCACATCCTCATAGTAGCAGGAGGAGAGGGGATGGGATGGGAGTTCCTGGGCAGGAGGAGATGTATGGGAATAAGGGGAGAACATCTGAAATGTAAATAAAATATCCAATAAAAATAAAAAATAAAAAATAAATTAAAAAAGTATTAGCTCTCATTATTTAAAAGAAAACAAAGGTCATTACAGTGGAAAGTAGCCTGTTGTACTTGAAGATTCAGTGATATTAGTGCCAGGATTGTCAGATTCTAGTTCTGGTTTGGGAATTAAATAGACATAAAATGAACATTGTAACTGAGGGTTCCTAAGAGCCCTTCCAAGTTTAAATATCACCCCCAAGCAATTCTGTAATCTCCTTATTGCAGAAAAGTCCACTTGTAAGGTGAGGAAACAAATGAGCTTAGTGGATTTCACAAATGTAATAACTTAGGCGATAGAACACAGTGACTTCTCAACGCTGATGCAGCACACTTTGTCTCACATCTGCAATCTGTTGTTGGTGTGCACCACAGCAGTAGTTCTGCAAAAACCCATTGGAAAAGATGGCACAGACCTGAGTATGTCATCAGTGAGCTCCATGAGAACCACTGAACCCACAGCCTTCCCTAGATAGTGTTTACCAGGCTCTACACTGCACCCACATGATGGTTCTGTGATCACTCTGCCTGGAAGAATGGTAACATTTTCATTGATCTTTCTTTGGCTTGGACGGGGTGCAGGGGGCTGTGTTCTGGAGCCTGGAAGCCTCCCCACTTCCTATAACCACAATCTGGAAAGGAACAACCATATGGCAAGGCAGTCCTTATCAACTTCCAGAGATATTAAAAGCACACCCTGTCCTGAAAGCAGTTATCTGGATCTATTGTGGGAAACTTTGGAGCACTGCATAAAAGTTCACTACAGACTGTCCTTTCTTGGGAGGAAAAAGAGAGAAATTAAACATAAAGTAATAGAGAAACTTTAATGAATGTGCTGTTTCCAGGGTGTGGGGAGCATAGTGAAGTAGTCTTCATTTTGAGAGCTACAGGATCTTGTATACTTGGCATCAAGAAGATACTCAGTGGTCAAAGGTCAGGTTCTACTGGCAGTGACAAGCAACTTCTTCATCTTTTTACACTGGCCATGCAAACCATTCTGTCAACAGTAATATAGGACTCTCAAGATAGTTCCAGCCCCTAGTAGAAGCCCAGCATGCTGAAAAGTTCATGTATTCATCATCTAAGTACTATGCACTGCTGGCAGGGGTTCTTGAGAAGCCCATCTACTGTCTCCTGTAGAGCCTGTGTCATAAATGTGCTTGCAAAGGTGCTGAGTCCTGGACCTTTATCTTTGAGAATTTAGAAATTAGCTCAAGATGTGCCTCTTCTTATAGAGAGATGAGGTCCTGGAATAATCAGTAAATGGATTTTTAAGACAAAAAAAATCTAAGTTAGTAAGTTATAATGATATTCCACTGCTTTCTATACAGTAATGATATCCAGGTGCTGGATTTCGTCATTAAATTGCCGGAGTAATGATTCATACATATTCTTTGAGTCTTTACTATATTACAGCAACTTAGATACTTTTTCTTTGCATTTGTATGTGTGTGGAGTGTGTATTCATGTTCATGTGTGTGGGCACATACTATGTGTGAGTATGTGTAAACGTGTGTGTGTGTGTGTGTGTGTGTGTGTATGTGCTAAAGATTGATGTTGTGCTTGTTTCTCAGTTGTTCTCCACTTTATACTGAGTCAGGGTCTTTCACTTTGACCCAGAGCCTACTGAGTCAGATAGTCTGTCTTGTCCCAGATAATCTTGTCCCAGGGCTGCCCAGTTTATGCCTACCAAGCACTTGATTTAAAGATGGGACACCACATCAACCTGGTATTTGCCCAGGTGATGGAGATCTGAAAACTCTGATCCTCAAACTTATACAAGCTGGTATTTTTTTGCCCACTGATCCGTCCTCCAACCTGTAGAAATTCTTTATATGACTCATTCCATCCAAATGCCACAATGCTCTTGTGATATGCTGTAAAGTACTATTTGATCTCATTTGTAGATGAGGAAATTAAGCCTTAGGCAGAAGCAATTTATAGATGATAAGTGGCAAATCTGTGACTCTGAATCTATAGAAGGTAATAATAATAGTGATAATAATAATAGAAATCTAGTCCTTTTGTCAATTAATGAGGAACAATATATGCAGGAGCCGCATGAGCAGAAAACAGCCTCTTCTAATGCCTGTGACTCAGCTGAAGCTGTGACTCATGGAGCACTGAAGGTCACCTAGCAAATAAGAATCACCCTGGACTTTAGTATCAGAACCAGTGAACAAGCACTACAGATTAGTTGCTGTTCCCAGCTGACCTGTCTTCTTCTCTCCAGTATCCAAGATTTTTACATCCTTCAGTCCTTCACACCTACCTCCCTCTTGCAAATTTGGTCAAAGGTAGCAAGTAAGGTATTTAAGTGTGCTGTTTGGAGAAGGAGGAGAGAAGAGATGGGTTCTAACACCAAGGAGTCTGCCAAATATGTCATTTCCATATGAGCATCATCCTAGACTTGCCTCCCAGCATTGGCATAATTTATGAGGGTAGGGACTCTAGTCCCCATGATAGGGCTGATGTTAAGCAACAGACAGACTTTCCTGCCACTGGATGCTCAGAATATAGAATGCATCTCTGTGTCTCCTCTGCCATATAATCCACCTTAGAAACAGTTTCCTAAGTCAAAGCCTGTTCTCCTCAGCAGATACAAAATAAAATGGTTGCTTTATATCAAGCTCTTAAATTCCCACAGTGGGTGTAACTGGGTTGATTATTTTATTTACATTTGTTTTGCATTAGTGTTGTAGAAGTAAAGCCACTAGTTTTGTACTTGTAGGCATAATGAGAAATTTCTAGTTACTGTAGTGGGTTACAGAATGGGAAGAGTAAGGATCTGAAGGGATGTTTATTTATTTATTTTTTTAATGTTTCAAATTCAAGTTTATTTTTGATTTCATAGAGGTAATAAGCATTGTTATCTCGAATGAATACCAGTCAACAATAATTCAACAGATTTCTCCTGTTAAATGTCTACCATTATGTTCTTTCAGTCACCTCTTACCAGGCAAAGCTAGAACAGATCTTTTCCCTTTCCAACTGACATCGTTCATAAATCAGTATGTCCCAGCTTTCAAGGTAAGGTGGTTTCCTAAGCCTGTACTGTGCATAACTCACTGTCATAGTCCTCTGTGAACTATTATCTGCATTAACTCACTGTAAGGGTGCTGGGAAACGGGATGTCCAGAATTCACATTCTTGGGCAGAAGACAAGATGTGACCAGCACTGTACCGTGTTGTTCCACAGCATCTACTCTGAAGCACTCTAGGGCTTAAGAGTTAAAAATGAGCCAGGTACAGTAGTGCACAACTGCAAGCCTGCTGCCCAGGATCCTGAGGTAGGTCAGCCTGGGTGACACAGCCAATGAAGGGATGTTTAACAGAAGTTTAGTCTCTTAATCTGGGTAAACCATTAGCTCCCTAATCTGCTATCACTGAGTCAGACTGTCCAACACAAACAGCTTAAGAGAAGAAAGATTTCTTTTGGACTATAGAGTCAGGGGATATCAGTCCATTGAGACCAGAAAGCAGCTGGGTGGCTCCATGGCAGCAGGATTTGTTTTTGTTTAAGTTGAGTTGAGGACTCACTATGTAGCCTTGGCTGCCCTGTAACTCACTCTGTATGCCAGACTGGCCTTGAACTCACAGAAATCCACCTGTCTCTGCCTCTTGAGTGCTGGGATTAAAGGTGTGGACCATCATGCCTGAACAACAAGAGTTTTTGACTTAGCTTGTTCACACCTTAGTAGAGCAAGAAGCAAAGAACCCCGAACAGTTGTGGGACAGGGCCATAACCAGTCTTCCTAAACAGTACCACCAGCTAGAGACCAGGTGTTTAAACACATGAACACATGGGGACATTCTACATCTAGACTGTAACACTAGCATAGGATTTTGTTCCAGCTACCACACCTCTCTTGGTTTACCTGAGGTTTTGTTTTATTCTTTTTAATTTTATTTATTTTATTTATTTTTATTTTTTAAATGTTAATCAAAGGCTTTATAAGTTTGGTAATGCTCAATAACAAGATGCCCATACAATCAGAAGTGTAACCCAATACCCAACCTAGATATACCAACTATCTTTGACTGGCGGAGACACGGGAACATCTGCCTCCATGTTCCCCTCCCTACCCCACCTCTCTCTCTCTCTCTCTCTCTCTCTCTCTCTCTCTCTCTCTCTCTCTCCATCTCTCTCTCTCGTCTCCTAGCTTCTCCTCCCCTCCTTACTCCTCCTCTTCCTCTCTTTACTCCTCCCACCATACCTCCTCCTACATATCACCCTTCCTGTTAAGATAAAACTTTTCTCTCAAAATACAATTAGAGCATAACTATACCAATTTTTATCAGTAAGGTACTAGATAGACCTAATACTCAGTCCATCATTTTGTTGACTAACCAGACCCTCTGTCATCTCTCCTAGCTAAAAGACTTAGTTCTGAACCTGGCTTTTTTCTTGGCTTTAGATTGAATGTCAGCTGAAAACCATCTTCTCAAATCTTTTCTCTCAAAGTAAATATCTGAGATTGGCTATGAGACTATAAGTCTTCAACCCCGTCAGAAATCAAGAATGACTCAATTAACTGAAATTATGGGAAACACAAAGCATAGCTTCTAAAAGTTAGCCAATTTATAGAGACTGCTGAACACCTGGACAGTCCCTATCTGATCTTCAGCCTTCTGGCCCAGGATCATCTGACAGACCTAGTGATGCAGGATTATTAACGGCTGATTACTCTGTCTTGGCAGATATAATCAGTCGACTATTCTGCAAGTGTGTCCTTTTCAGGACAGTAATTTGTCTGTAGATGAAAAGAGGCAATTCTTGCCTAGTGGCTGTCTCACCACAACTGGAGTAACTCCAAAGACGCTCAATTTCTTCTTAGAATCCAAGACAAGACGCTGTCAGGAGCAGATAGGTCTCTAATCAAAATGAACCTTAATGTAGAAATGCCTGTAACATCAATTCTGTGGACTTCTGACATTCTGAAAACCAACTATCCATGTAAGGCAATCTGGACTGTTGTCTGTTAACTCCTCTCAGCTATTTCTAAATAAAATACAGAAAACACCCTAACAAATAAACTCAGAGCCATGAATTTGCTATAGGTCCTTAACTCACAGGCTAACCATCTCAAATCAGTTAAAAAAGTTAAAGAAGGACTGGGCCTAAGCCTTGTTTTCCTAAATGTGTTACATAGGCACAAATGCCTATGAGAGTAACAATATTAATCTCACTTCTATATCAATAAGAAACTCGTACCAACAAAAACCTTAAATTTGAAATCAAAGTAAATTTTGTACCATTTAAGAAATTATAACTTCAGCTTAATAACAATTATACAGATTTCTACCAATAAGTTATGGCTATGCAATAAATCCTAGCTATTCCGCCCTGTTCCAACAAAACCACTACTTTTCCCTATAAAGACAGCCCAATATTACACACCTCAGTCCCCAAGCCCAGGGAATAGGGGCACCAACTCTTCATTAACTTCTTCAAGCTGATTATGAGCATTGAGGTATTAGAAGAGGGGTGGGGAGAAGAGTAAATTGATAAGCCTCTGATGTCTGTGTCTTCACTGCATTCAGCTGAGATTCCAGGACATCAGAGGTTCGAGCAGGTCTGCTCAGCTTGCTTGATGAGTAGATACACTAAGGATGTGTATTCTGCAATATACAATTCTCAAAACAAATTTTAGTATCAAGATATTTTTTGTCTGAATTCTGGAATCTAGTCTTCTGGTGGCCTGTCTGTATCATATCTAATCCATATAATTCTGGGAGTTTCTATGAGGGTGTGCTCCCACCATCCTCCCATTCCCACCTCCCTGCTCTCAAGTTCCCCAACACTAGGGAATCCAAACTATTGAGTACCAAGAGCCTCCACTTCCACTGATGCCTGACAAGGCCACCCTCAACTACCTATACAGGTGGGGCCATGAGTCCCTCCCTTTGTGTTCTCAGGCTGGAGGTTTTAGAATGGCTGCTCTAGCTTGTTTCTTAGGACCATTTGCTTGAAAAATTGTTTTCCAGCCTTTTACTCTAAGGTAATGTCTGTCTTTGTCACTGAGGTGGGTTTCTTGTATGTAGCAAAATTCTGGGTCCTGATTACATATCCAGTCCATTAGCCTATGTCTTTTTATTGGGGAATTGAGTCCATTGGTGTTAGAGATATTAAGGAACAGTGATTGTTGCTTCCTGTTATTTTTGTTATTAGAGGTGGAATTATCTTTGTGTGGCTGTCTTCTTTTGGATTTGTTGGTAGATTACTTTCTTGCTCTTTCTAGGGTATAATTTCCCTCCTTGTATTGGAGCTTTCCCATTAATATCCTTTGTAATGCCAGGTTTGTGGAAAGATATTGTGTAAATTTGGTTTTGTCATGGAATATCTTGGTTTCTCCATCTATGGTAATTGAGAGTTTTGCTGGGTGTGTTCCCTTAGGATCTGTATGATGTCAGTCCAGGATCTTCTAGCTTTTATAGTCTCTGGTGAGAAGTCTGGTGTAATTCTTATAGGTCTGCCTTTATATGTTACTTGGCCTTTTTCCCTTACTGCTTTTAATATTCTTTTTTTGTTTTGTACATTTGGTGTTTTGATTATTATGTGACGGAAGGTATTTCTTTTCTGGTCTAGTATATTTGGCATTCTGTAGGCTTCTTGTATGTTTATGGGCTTTTCATTCTTTAGGTTAGGGAAGTTTTCTTCTATAATTTTGTTGAAGATATTTATTGGCCCTTTAAGTTGGGAATCTTCATTCTCTTCTATACCTATTATCCTTAGGTTTGGTCTTCTCATTGTGTCCTGGATTTCCTGGATGTTTTGTGTTAAGAACTTTTTGCATTTTGCGTTTTCTTTGATAGCTGTGTCAATATTTTCTATGGTATCTTCTGCACCTGAGATTCTCACTTTTATCTCCTGTATTCTGTTGGTGATCTATGACTCCTGATCTTTTTCCTAGGGTTTCTATCTCCAGGGTAGTCTCTCTTTGTGATTTCTTTACTGTTTCTACTTCCATTTTTATGTCCTTGATGGTTTTGTTCAATTCCTTCACCTGTTTGTTTGTGTTTTCTTGTAATTCTTTAAGGGATTTTTTGTGTTTCCTCTTTAAGGGCTTCTACCTGTTTCCCTATATTCTCCTCAAATTCTTTAAGAGTGTTATTTACGTCCTTCTTAAAGTCCTCTATCATTATCATTAGAAGTGATTTTAAATCTGAATCTTGCTTTCCTGGTGATATGGGGAGTTCATGACTTTCTAGTGTGGGAGAACTAGGTTCTAATGATGCCAAGTACCCTGGGTTGCTGATGCTTATGTTCTTGTGCTTGCCTTTCACCATCTGGATCTCCTTACTGCTACCTGCCCTGTCTCTTACTGGAGCCTGTCTTTCCTATTATCTTGGCTGTTTCAGAACTGTGTGGGGTGGGTGTTACTACTAGGGTTAGAGCTGGGGCCCAATATCTGCTCAGTGCTCGGGCACAGACTGGAAGGACCCCGTGCTCCGGGCCAGGAGTGAATTCCTGGGTCCTAGTGGGTCCCAGTTACTCCCTGTTTGGGGGGGGGTTGCTGTCTCCTTACCTAAGATACTGCCTGGGTTAGAGCTCCTGGGAGGCACGCTTCCTCTGGGTTTTGTCGGTTTGTTTCATTCTTATATATCACTTAACATTCAAAGTGTGGTTGCCTTTGAAAGAATAAAATAGATTCCCTCAATCCCCTACAAAGAGGCCCCCATGTCCTCTTGCCAAGGTAGCACATCACCTGGTCACACTTTTCTAACTCAAATATTACTTTCTGTTTTTTCAGGTTTTGTCCTTTGACTCCTGGGGGCATCGTACTGGCCTCTCATCCTGGGAACATTGAGGTGAAGGTCCTCCTGACAGTAGGGTGATATGATGCAGCCTTGGGCCTTTGATAGTCCTACCTGCTTCTTCTTGGAGGAGTGGGCTGTGACCTCCACTTACCTTATGTAACCATTGGTCAACCAGCTTCCATCAAGCTCTTCTCTGACCTAGTTTCACACCTCTCTACTTAATGATTTCATAGGTTACAAGAGGGGCAGCTGCAGGGTTGCTATAGAAACCCTTGCTCTACTGACCTTTTTTTCCCCCTAATGAAAAGTTAAATAAAAAACTTAAAGGAATTCAACAAGAAATTGGGTGTATTTTAATCTCTGAATGTTACTATATCCTGAACTGTCTCAATTGAGCCTTAGAGACCTCCTATTAAGGATTAAAGAATTTAGTGTGCAGAAAGACTTAAATAGAATACATGAGTGGAATCATTGATTACAAGCTCTGTAAACTGCAGGTAAGCTATACAAAAAGATGTCAAAAATACTTAAGAGGATAAAATCATCTCCTGGAAGGATTTTGGATTTGTAGGGTTTTGCTTTTTGTTTTCTTTTGTTTTGTTTTGCAGAGTAAAAATGGAACTCAGTATTTTGTTCAGGCTAAGCAATAGCTCTATCTCTGAGATTCAGGGTTTTTTTTTAGTTTAATGTATTTTAATAGAAAACTTACAGGAACAGCATAGAAGATAGACAACATTAAAAACATGTACTTGCATGTAGAACAAGTCAATTAAAAAAGTATAGTGAATGGATGAAATTTACTATATGATAAAAGTGCTATAAACACCATTTAGTTGCTGCCAAAAAGAAATCTACTTATTTTTTCAAAATTCCAAATGCTGGTGTTGTCCAAAAAATTTTAACAGGTTTATTTATAATTGTTATAAATTTGAACTGTTGAAATCTGAAAAATTTTGCTTGGATGAATTTTTTGCATCTTGCATATATATTAAAATTCACCCATAAATGAACATGGAGAAACTGCCAATACCCGATTCTGTCATGTTTCCACTCGCAATCCTATACTTAGGTACCTTTGACCTCATGGGAAAAGATATCTAACATTCAGAACTACTAATAACAGGAAGAAGAGGAAAAAGCAAATTTTTGAGAATGAAAATTTCCCAATTATCTGAGAAACTGCCAAATTGGTTTCCAAAGTGGTTGTGCAAGTTTGCTCTTCCACCAACAGTGAAGGAGTGTTCCCCTTGCTCAGTGCAGGTGCGAGGGGTGGGGGGAGTCTCTGGGATGAACTGGAGACCTGGGATAGGCTTCAGAGAGTCTGTGTTTCCCTTCATAGTGGACCCTTAAGGACGTTCTCTGTGTATGCAGCTTGCTAGCTGGATATATTCTGACATAATTGTTGCATATTTGGTCCTGATAGCACACAGGTTGGTATGTTCAAAAAGGTCCGACCAGATAGGCCTCGCTTGCCTCCTGCAAAGCACCAAAAGCTGCACTCTGGAAGTGCAGATCTATTTTGAAGTCCTGAGTCCTGAACATTTTCTCACAGCAGACACTGAGAGAGGAACTTGCGACTGATTTCACAGAGTACCACACTACCAGGCCTGTAACGATGAGGTTTCTTCATCCTTCCAGTAGAGGGCGCACTCTTGTGAGCAACTTTTGTAGCTAGTTGTTTCCGGAGTGCTTTACCGCCAGTGGATTTGCAGGCCGTCTGCTTTGTGTGAGCCATGCATGGTATGGGCACCTCCTTGCTTAACCTTCTTCTCCTTTGAATGGGACTGGAGCTCGGCAAGTGAGAGGCAGTGCTGGCCTTAGAAAGCACTGATGTTAGAGAGCAGTGGCAGCAAGCACCTCTGAGACTCAATTTTAAGAACCTGGAGTGATGCTCCCCCAATTTCTGTTCTTTCTGCCAGCTCACCCGCCCATGCCGCTCTCCCCACATCTGATCCTCACCCCCTTCCTCTCCCCCCTCCCAACCAGTTCTCTCGGTTCATCCACCTCCAGTGTGTATTTTATTTCCCATTCTGAGTGAGATTCAAGTATCCTTCCTTGGCCCCTCCTTGTCACTTAGCTTCTTTGGATCTTTGGTTTGTAGCATGGTTATCCTGTACTTTATCGCCAATATCCACGTGTACACGAATACATATACTATGCATGTCTTTCTGGGTCTGGGTTATCTCACTCAGGATAATATTTTCTAGTTCCATTAATTTGCCTGAATAATTCCAGATTTTCATTTTTAATAGGTGAGTAGTATTCCATTGTGTAGATGTACCACATTTTCTTCATCTATTCTTTACTTAAGGAATATCTAGCTTGTTTGCAGTTTTTGGGTATTATGCATAAAGCTGCTATGAGCATAGTTGAGCAAGTGTCCTTGTGATGTGGTGGAACATCTTTTTGCTATATGCCCAGGAGTGGTATAGCTGGGTCTTGAGGTAGAATGATTCGCACTTTTCTGAGAAACTGCCAAATTGATTTCCAAAGTGGTTGTACAAGTTTACACTCCCACCAACAGTGAAGGAGTGTTCCCCTTGCTCAGTGCAGGGGTGGGGGGTGTCTCTGGGATGAATTGGAGACCTGGGATGGGCTTCCAGCAGTCTATGTGGGTGACCCTAGCTGAGACTCCTACCAGCTGTGGATATGGAGACTGTTATGGGCTCCTCCTGTAGTCAGCCAGGACTTCCAGTGGAGGGAGGGGGACACCAACTACCCATAAACCAAAATGTATCCTACCTGCAAGATATGCAGGGATAAAGATGAAGCAGAGATTGAGGGAATGGCCAACCAATGACTGGCTCAACTTGAGACTTATCCCATGGGAGAGATCTGACCCCTGACACTGTTAGTGATATTGTACTAAGTTTCCAGACAGGAGTCTAGCATAACTGTCTTCTGAGAGGCTTCATCCACCAGCTGAAGGAAGCAGATGCAGAGGCCCACAGCCAAACACTAGGCAGAGCTTAGGGAATCTTGTGGAAGGGTGCTTGCATGCATGTGTGTTCACATGCATGCCTGAGGAGATTGAGGGAGCCAGAGAGGTCAAGGATACCACAAGACCTACATAGTCAACTAACCTGGGTCTATGGGGACTCACAGAGACTGAACCACCAACCAAAGAGCATTCAGGGGCTGGATCTAGGCCCCTTAGACATTTGTAGCAGATGTGCAGCTTATCTTCATGAGGGTCTCCTAACAATTGCAGCTAGGGGTTAGTTGACAGACAAGCCTCCTCCTCTCCTATCCTTCATTCCTTCCTGGGTCCGAAGAAATCAAAACATAAGAAGGTAATATTCTTGCTTGGACTATATGTCCCAGGGTGGGGTGATACCCAAGGAGGCCTTTCCCTTCTCTGAGAAGGGGAGGGCCAATTTGGGGAAAGAGATTTGTCAGCATGGGACTGGGAGGAGAGGAGGGAGGGGGACTGTGATTAAGATATAAACTGAAGAAAAAGATCAATTATTAAAAAGAAAGAAGGTAAAGTTTCGGCTTCAAGGAGCCCATAGGCTTAAAGTACTTCTCTTCTGTTCCACAACCTTCATTTTGACACTGAGAGAACTTTCTAGGGAATCATATTTGGCCCTGAGAAACTCAAAGGAGCCAGAAAGGATCCCAGAGGAGAGGAAGCAGAAACTGACAGCTTTGGATTTACTGGAGGCTTCTGGACCAACTATAACTAGGACTGGCTTTCTTTAAAGATGGCCCAATCCAGTCCTCTAGGGAGAAAGCTATGCAGCCATTCTGGGTGGAAAGTTTGGCTTGGAAAGGGAGCTTGTGCCTTTGGCTTAAGCCTATTGTGTCTCCTTTGAATCATAGACTGTCCAGTTGGACACAGAATGATGTGGTTCAACACAGACCACCATTCCTTCTGGGGTTTAATTGGCCAAGAATTCTGAGTTTTCTCTATTACTCCATAGATCTGTTAGAACAAAGGTCCAAGTAGATGGAGGCTTCCCATCATTTTATTTTATTGGGCTTAAGACAGGATCCATGTTACCAGGGTGAGCCTTAAACTCATGATCCCTGTGCTTCAGGATTCCTGAGTAACTGATATTATAATTGTGTGCCATCATGCTCAGCCTTTTGTTTTGTGCTGTTTTCTACTTCATTTTTCTTGTTTTGAGAGGGAGGGAGGTTCTCATTATATTGTCCAAACTGACTAACTCAAAATCATCTGCTTTGGGCCTCTCTATAGGGAATTACAGGTGTAATGACTGACTGCACCTGGATTATCAGTTCTTTTCTCTTTACTGGGACTTGAGCCCATGGCCTTGTACATGCTAGAGAATCAATCCATCACTCAACTCAATTTTATTCTTTCTTTCTTTCCTTTCTTTGCTTCTTCCTTTTTTTTCTTTAAAAACACCCTGTGAGTCCACCTTCATCAGACTCCTGAACCATACAGATATGTGCAAGTTGTCCTCAGAGAGGCTCTACCCAGAAATTGAGTCAGACAGATCCAGACACCAACAGCCAAACAGTGGATGGACTTGGGGACTCTTACAGAAGAATATGACGAAGGATTGCAGGCCCTGAAGGGGATAGGAACTCCACAGGAAGACCAACAGAGTCAACTAACTTGGAACTTTGAGGCTCTTAGAGTCTGAACCACTAACCAAAGAACATACACGGGCTGGACCTAAGCCTCCTTGCACATATGTAGCAGATGTGCAGCTTGGTCTTCATGTGGGTCCAGAACAACTGGAGCGGGGACTATCCCAAAAGCTGCTGTCTGTCTGTGAGATATGTTATTATAGTTGGGCTATCTTGTCTGGCCTCAATGGGAGAGGAATCACCTAGCCTCCCAGACTTGAAGTGCCAGGGTGGGAGGATATCCAGGGGTCCCACATGCTCAGGAGAGAAGGGGAGGGGCGATGGGGGAAGTATTGTGGGAGGGGGTGACCAGGATGGGGCAGTGAGCAGGATGTAAAGTGAATAAGTAAAATTAAAATTAAATTTAAAATAAATAAGGAAAGAAAAATCTCATGAATCTCAGGCTGGTCTTTAACTAGTTATGCAATGAGAATGATGGCAAGTACTCTAACCAACTGAGCTACACCCCCATCCTCAGTTCTGTTCTTAATTGTCTCATCCTTGTGTCCTTTCTTCAGTGGTAAACTAGAACTTGGCATAAATGCCATTAATTGTACAACACAAAAATCAGCACTGCAGAAAAGATGGGACACATTGCTGAAGTTCTCTTGCTGGGGCCAGTTTGGTTAATATCACACATTGGCCCAGTGAGTTTATCAGTTTTCCTATCATGCAGTTCACGTTGGGCTGAAGCTGTAGCTCAGTGGTAGCGTACTTATTTTAGACTTGTGAGATCTTAGGGTCTATTCTCATCACCATAAAACTGGCTAGTGATTTGAACTTCACCTTTAAGCTGTTTTTTTAAATTGTTTATATTTATTTAATTAATGTGTGTGTGTATTTATGTGTGGATTCTAGGGATTAAACTTAGGTCATCATGCTTGGCAGCAAACACCTTCACCTTCAGCCATCTCCTCAATGAAAACAAAAAAAGCTTAAATTAAAAAGTTCATCAAAAATATTAGCTGTGAGATGGCAAGATAACAAAAAGTCAAAACTACAGGTGGGGTGACCTGCACAAAATAGTGCAATGTTTTATTACAAAGAATTTAGAGGCAGATTATTAAAAAAATGTTTCAACCGTTAGCTGAGGGGCTGCTGATTATTGGGGGAGGGAGAATCATTTTTATTTGGAGATGTGGCCCTGGTAGGTTCACCATGCCTCAGTGGATGGCCCATAGCCATATACTTACAGGCAGTGCTAATTGCACTCAGAGAATCAGAGAAAAAAACAAGGTGAAGTTCTGAGTTAGAAGGGAACCATATCAGGGATACGGAGAAGGGGTAGGGTATGGGAGTGACTATGACCAAAATACACTGTATTCATCTACAGTTTTATCAAAGAATTTAAAAAATGCTCAAAAAAGAAACCCCCAATAAATGCAGAAGTGGGATAACCAGAAATGAAGAAAATTGCTTCAAAAATAATTCATTAAATATAAACAAAGTTTCCCAGTGTTTGTTTAAAACACACTGTCTATAGGTAGGGTTTCAGAACATATTAGTCACATTAATCCATTCACAGCTTCCTCATGGTCCTAAATATAAAGGCTTGCTGCTAGGGTGCAGACCTGATTCTATAAAGAACTGTTTTCATGTGTACTGACTTATTAATCTTAGTAGTGCTGATGATTGAATCAAGGCCCTGGCTCATGCTAGGCAAGTACTCTATCACTGCCCCACATAGCCAGTTCTTTGAAGGCTTTTGTCAACAAAATCCATTACAGCCAATGGGAGAACAGATACACGTTACCATAGCTTCCTTTCCAATGCTACTGAAACCAGTTTATTAATTTTGATCTTTCTATGATGGTGGGAATGGAAGCCAGGGTCTAGTATGCTAGACAAAGTGTTCTGTCTGAGGTGTATCTGCCCCCCAACCCCCAAATGTGCGTGCGTGTGTGTGTGTGTGTGTGTGTGTGTGTGTGTGTGTGTGTGTGTGAGAGAGAGAGAGAGAGAGAGAGAGAGAGAGAGAGAGAGA
>NW_021604667.1:2040821-2156230 GCF_004785775.1 Grammomys surdaster | reverse complement strand
GAGAGAGAGAGAGAGAGAGAGAGAGAGAGAGAGAGAGAGAAACAAGATTTCATTGCATGCTCCAGGCCTTGAACTCACTCTGACACTGACTTAGGCCTTGGACTTGCAACCTTCCTACTCCAGCTTCCAAAGCAGGTAGGATAACAGGCCTGCACAATTAAGCCCAGTTTTTAGTTTTTGACAGGGTTGACAGTGAACTTGTAATCCCCGTGCTTCAGCCTCCCATGTAGCTGGGACAGTAGTCCAATACCACCAGGTCCATCCCAGCCAATTAATTACTTTTCTAAGATAGAATACACTTTTGTAGACACAGAGACAACAGGAAATTTGTGTTTAATGAATGAACAATTTTTCACAAAGACTGTCTATATCACATTGCGATTACAATGTAGATGAGCTGAAACTATTTTGTGCAGATTTAGAAGAAGGGAACCCTTTTAAAGAAGTCAGGCATATAGAGGTAGTTGAATAGCATTGGTAGGGAGGGAGCGTTATCTTAATTTCCCTTCAACTCATGACCATGGGAAAGTAAAATGGCTGCTTAACAAACAAATGGAAACCAAACACATATACACACTTGCCACTGTTTGACTGGCTTGCTTGATATTTTAACCCTGGCATTACAAAGCACTGCATGTATCAATGAAACTAGTCTAACAACAGCCAATGGTGCCATGCTGAACTATTTACTATCTTTTTATCTCACTGGTTGTCATCATTTCTTGAACAACTGATGAATGTCCACAGACTTTTAAGACAATGCATAAGGTACAGTGTTGCTTTGTAAACTTCTGTTAATCACATTTGTGGCTGCAAACAGGCTTCAAATGCTACAGAGTCGTGAAGCAAAAAGCTTTAAAGTGACACCAGGAACAGCAGTTCCAGGCACTTCTCTTGGGAGGTTATTTTAACATGTTTGGAAACACCCACTTGTAAGTGAAAAGTTCTTCATTTTATCACTGGATGTACACAATCCAGATTATTAAGTAGTTAAGCAGTATACTGAATGGGACCTATCATTCTAAAAGGAATTGAATGTGTACATTGTGCATGGTTCCATTCCTGCCCTCTGAACATTAGAAATGCCAGAATGCAAGCCTGTGCTCTGTATACTTTGTAGAGCTGTCTTCTATCCAGAATCTAAACCTCACTCCTTAGACCCAAGAATGGGCTTGCAGCCTGCCCATTTCTACCTTGATGAGTTGAAATGGACACACAGTCAACAAGCTGGGAACTCAGGGATGAATCTATGGCTAAAATTCACATGCTGGAAATGGGAGTTGGCACAGGGAATGCAGGCTCCAGGGGGTCGTAGTCTATCAACAGGATACAACTTGTTGACAGGGGTGCAGTGACCCAGCCGTGGGAGTTCTGAGGCTTCTGTGGCTACTCACAGGGGATTATCTGAACCCAGGCCAGCTCCACAGGCAGAGGTTGCAGCACCACATGTGCCATCAACCCTGCTACTGAGGCAGCATGGAACTCGAAGCACTTGGCCTTCAGAAAAGGTAAGCTATTGGAATAGTTCTCTGCTCCCCGTAAATGAGGAGCAAACATCTTTTTTGTTCAAATTATCCACTGAAAAGTAGTTTCTTCATTTGTTACTTTCTACATTTTGCTGGTTTTTAGCTAGCAGCAATAGTACGGTACAAAGCAGAAAGGCATAAGGTCTGCTTGCTACCTAGGGTCTCTTTGTGTGTGTGTACACACGCACAGATATATACATACACACATACAAACAAACAAACATACATACATACATACATACATACATACCCACACACAGAGAAAATAATCTACAAGGTCTGGGTCAGTCATGAATTCAAGATAGAAAGAAAGACTAACCCAAGAAAGTGGCACTGTCTACAAGGGGTACTCTTGTCCTTCCAGCTGAGATATAAATTTTATCTCTGTATGTCTCATGGCTGAGCTTATAAACAGAACCCATCCGCAGGTGTTAAAAATGGTCAAGTTCAATGGATTAGCCCAAGTATGTACATCCCAAAGAAAGTCCAAGCCTACTGCAACTTGAGAATAACCCAACCTGGATCCAGGCTCAAAGGAAAGTGCTATTTAGCCCAGCAAAGATTTCCATGTACTCTTGGGTATTCTCTTATCAAAGGAATTGAACTTCTCAATTTGAGCTCTTAGGGGGTTTTGTGATTTGATTGTCATGTCTATTGAGTAAACATATATAATGCAAACTGTTCAAAGATCTGCTACATTGTGGGAACAGAATCAAGCTTGGCCATTCACTGAACATGTTACATAGGCATATTCTTTAAAATTGCAGCGTCTCTGTTTTCTTCTCTATATATCTAACAATGCTGTCTAAAAGGTTATTTCATGTGCTCAGGTGAATGAGATCACTCACTCAGTTTAGTACCTGGTACATGGTAGGTTTTCAATACATCACAGTAGAGCCTGTTATTTGGGGCAGCAGAAAGAAATACTATTGGCTACATGCAAACTCCATAGATGGTGAAATCTAATTGTTCTGAAATCTAATTGCTCTAATCGTTCTAGTTGACATTCTCAACATATGAAGAACAGGGAGGGGTGGTTTGGTTATTATTATGGAGCTAGAACTTAAGGCTTCCATTCTATCAAGAATTCTAGATGTCCCCCAATATAACACCATTTTTTAGCCCAAATTAAAATGGGAACAGTTTTCTTGGCATAGAAATTAGTGTCTACATCTAACTTTCATTTTCTCTCCAGTCTTTTAATTTCCCTTACATTTCTTTTATTTTTACAGTACTGGAGAGAGAATCCAGTGTCCCAATGCATGTCAGGTAAACACTAGCAACTGAGATATATCCCTAGCTCTACTTTGCTGGTCTTAACCCCAACAGGAGTCACTTGCAAAGTATCCAGTTGTGGTCTTAGAATCAGTGGTTTGAATTTACAGTGGGGTGCAAATGAGTATTGCAAGTAAAGGCAGTGCTTCTCGCAACTGTAGACCATTGATGATATTCTGCAATGTGGCTGATAATAATTATAGTTTATCAAATATCTCCCATCATCAAGGCACTGTGTTAAGTAATTTCTGACATGTCCCATTTAATGTTCCTAACAACAAGCCTATATGCTATTAATATCACTGCCATTTCTTCTTTTAGTAAAATATATAGAACACTACCCAAATTTGCCTACTATCTTTGTGAAGGGGCCATGCTAATCTCCTCTGTTTCATTCCAATTTTAGTATATGTGCTGCTGATGTGAGCACAAGTAGCATTTCATATATAAGAAAACTGGGACTCAATGGAAGTTAAATTACTCGCCAAAGTAACACATGTAGTAAGTGGAGAAGCTTGTTTCCGCTCTCTAAGCCCTCTAGACTTTAACTTGGATAGTATCTACTTCTGTGTTTACATTCCGTACACTTGCATCATTCTTCACCAGCCCAGATTATTGCAAACATCAAATCTGGCAATGCTCTGACAACACAGCCTCCATCAAGCAAGTGCCAGTGATAAGTTGCTTTCTGCTTTAATGAGTCTCTTTCATAGCATTTAGAGGCCATCTCTCACACACAATGCACACGCAAGCCCCGCCTCTTCCATGTTTCTGGTGGTTATAGATCCCAGACTGATCCTTATCAATTTTCTCTCTCTCTCTCTCTCTCTCTCTCTCTCTCTCTCTCTCTCTCTCTCTCTCTCTCTCCTCTCTTCCTCTCTCTCGTTAACAGAGTGTAGAGGGGCTACATATGAATAACACACCATAGCTGTCCAAAATCGGGAGTAATTTGAGTAAGAAAGAAAATGTGACAATTCACCTTTCCTAACTCTCATTTTCTCCTCTGCCACGATAACACTCCCACACTCTATTTTTCAGGTTTCTCTGACACCAAAGGACTCAGACTGGCACTATGTAAGCTCAGAAACACTACTCCCACCTCTTCACTGTCTTTTCTCCCCCTGCATTGAAATCTTTGGCCCATCGTTACCAGGAGGGAAGGCAGTGTTTACATAAAACCGTGGATTCATTCTCTGGATCTTTTATAGTGATTTAAAAGGGGTTCTAACCTATCCAGTTTCTTCATACTTTAAGAAAGAAATAGTTACTCAAGTATTTCAGCACATGTGGGTGCAGGTTTTAAACTTCAGAACTCAGAAGATATGGGAAAGGCACACCAAACTGAAAGTCATTCCTTCTTTAAAAAAAAGGTGAATATTAAACCTATAATAGATTGTAATAAAAAGACACCTGTAATTCCTCTTTCTGATCTTGAATACTTCTCTCAACCTTATTCTGTACTACACATGGAAACTGGATTCTTTTACTTTACTTTGGTATACCCCACAATTTATGTCAAATCAATTAAGTATTTTCTATTCCTTAATTCAAATGGAAAATGTGGAATTTGTGAAGATACTTTAGAATTCTTCTGAAGTTCTTTTAAACTTAGTCCACTAGAAAAGACCTGAACTATATTAGAGTCTAAGAAGTGGGATTAATTCAACAAAAACTGAATAAAGAAAGAACATTGCACATGGTTAGTACTGTTATCCTCCCTACATACATAGTCAGCCACATCAATAAATAAAGCAATGGACTGTTCAGTAATGTACACTTAAACAGTTACAAACGTACATGTAGAAAAAGGACGTAGTAGTGCAAAAAATAAATTATTAAAACAGAAAGAAGTATGAACATTATTTTACACAATGCTTTATAAAACCTGAACCATTTGAAATAAGACCTCAAGTCAATGAAAGAACACAGCAACAGTAGTATCTCTGCTTGACATTTCAACCACACACTCATTCAGCTATGAAAGACAAGTGACTTTTTAATTTCAGAAAAATTGATGCTAAACATCAACTCTTTTTGGCCTCTTCCACACTTCTGCTGTTTGTGTGCTAGCATAGTGTGTCAAGAAGCAACTGAACAGAAACTCAAAACAGGTCACATCCTTTTGGTCTTTTCTACCTGATTTCTGTGTGGTCAAAAAGAATAACATCTCTCTAGGGTACTAGCGTTTGTTAAGGTGTTATTGCAATTAGATATGTTTACAAGAACATTGCCCCAGGGCAGTGGAGAGGACAGAAATTCCTCTTCCACAATCCAGTCCCATTAATTTTGGTTTCTCGATATAAAGGCCAGGATACGCCGAATACCATTCAGTCTATCCTTTAAGGACCTCATTGCTAGGAAGGGAAGCTGAGCTCTGCTTTCCAGGGGAAGAACTGCCAGTGTCCACCAGCACCAGGCTGGACCATTTGGATTAACCTGCAACAGAGAAACAGAGTTCATGGATCCCATGCAGTCCATGTATAAAAGAAGTCCACATGCAGAAGGTAAAACATTCCACATGGAACTGCTTCTGCATGTGGCAGAGACTGCTGAGAGTATCCAGCATTTTTCTCCTCTCTTATTTCAGCTAAGCATACAGTTACATGGTGGCAGGGGGTGAGGAAAACTGTTATTTCTCAGGCATTCTTGCAGTTAGGTGAGATCATAAGATCAAATTTTGGCTAAAAACATAAAGAGAAGTGATACGCCTATGTTCCCAGTCATCTTATGTATGGGAAAAGAACATGTAATCTCTGCCTTCCTCTTTCTTCCAATTTTTCATTTCTTTTAAAAAAATTTTTATTACTTTATGTGTATGGTGTTTTGCCTGTATGTATGTCTGTACACTACAGAAGTCAGAAAAGGGTGTCAGATTCCCTTTAACTGGTGGTTGTGAGCCACCATGTGGGTGTTGGGACTTGAACCTGGGTCCTCTGGAAGAGCAGTCAATGCTCTTAACCTCTGAGCCATCTCTCCATCTTCTCCTCATTTCTCTAGGAAGACTGAAGACATGGTGATTATCAGTCTTCGTGAATCAAGAAAAAGTAACCTTCTAAAGATGGCAGAGCTATGTAATGGAAGAGCCCCGGTTTCTGAATGCTTATTTGAATATAACTGCCTTAGTCACATCCATACTTAGTACTTGTTAAACCAAGCAAATTAACATTTTAAAAGATGCACTATGCTCTGTAGGGAGTATGATTTTAGGAGATGGAGTACTCACTACTTTGTTCCTTCCACTTCTAAGGATCTGGTTAGGTCCTTTGGCCTGATCCATTTCAAATTTGGGCCTTTAATCCTATGACTCTTTGGGCTTGGCATGTCTTTTAACTCTCATCATTTTCTTTCTTTGGTGGAAGGCTGTAGTCTAAATATACCATGTCACTAACAGAACTATAGCTATCTTCTCCCCTGGAATCAAGAGCTATGATTTCCAGTCTCAAACAACAGCAACCAAACATCCCAATTAGAAAACACATTTGTGTTAACCCTCAGGTTTTCCTTTTAAAAAGACATTTCACATTCCTTATCAATCCTTCACCAGA
Organism: Grammomys surdaster; assembly: GCF_004785775.1. Lineage (NCBI taxonomy): Eukaryota > Metazoa > Chordata > Mammalia > Rodentia > Muridae > Grammomys > Grammomys surdaster. The sequence goes on along the minus strand of NW_021604667.1, from coordinate 2,149,884 downwards.
ATTCTCTTTGTCATCAGCTTCCTGAGAACATGGTTTAGACATTTATTGCTAAACCTCAAGGGAGTTTTTTTTTCCCACAACTTTCAAAGCAAGTCAGCTTTCAGCTTATAGAGAAGCACATGTGGCTGACCTAACTCCTTCCACATGAGGTTATTTTACTCCAAATTATTTCATGTGTTTCTCTCTCTGAATGACTGTGAACTCTTGTCTTCTCTGTCTCTTTAGCTTCATCTAGACACTACCAGGTTGATCCTCTGAATTTTCCCAGGATCAGCAACAGATCCTTAAGCTGATGTTAATACTGTGGCTGTTTCTGAGAAACCTCCCACTAAGGTACAACATCCTTTTTCTCGGAACTGCTTGGGGCTACAGGGTTAGATATAGCAAGCTGGATGGGTTTTTGCTGCTGCTGCCACCACCAAGGCAACAAGATAACAAAACTAATAAGGAAGGAAATGATTTGAGCTTGCTATGTCATTAAGGCCTTATGAATCACACTGAGGCATCTGTGTTTTCTCCTGTGGAAGATGTGGTTAGCATTGTTGATCTCTATCTTTTGCCTGACTGGGAGAGAATGTTCCCCAGCAGGTGAAGGGAACATTAAGCTTGAACATGACCTTGTTCGGAGTTATGCTGTTTTCTTGAGTCACAACAGCCAAGAGATGGATCACCAGAAAGCACTTGTTGGCCTTGCTCTCTTTAGAACATGTAAATGATGATGCCTCTGTATCAGGAGGGGGGAAAAGCTACTCTACTCTCTGGTCTGAGGGAAGCAAGGCACCTCGGCCAATTAGGAAACAGAGAAGCATTTTGGAGCCTCAGAATGTAAGAGGAGGAGGAACTTTAGAGATTCTTAATGATCCATTCTGATTTTAGAGAAAAATTGAAAGAGGGGAAGGGATTTACCCAAGGTCACAGTTAGAAAGATGCAGGCAAGGCTTGGTGAAACCAAACTCTACCCACTTTCCTAGCCGACTGTGGATCTGCAGCTTGAACTCACGGAGAGCTGGTTCACATGGAAGACAATCCAGTAGAACCTGACAAACTATGTCCTTGGGAGTCAGCTATCTCCAGACCTGCTCAAGCTAGGAAAAATGGTGAGGGTCTAGACTTGCAGGGCTATGCATAGATGGGATGGACATGAAGGTTTCTGCAGCTGTGTTCTTATAGGCTAAGTGATCCTACCTCCTAGCTCCTGCAGCAATGGGGACATGAAGCTGGCTGGAAGTAGTAGCCTTGGGTATCACCTCTCTTACTCCCTGGCCTTTGCATATATCCTGTCACCCTAACACTCTGGATGTTATGGTGTAGCTCTGGATTCTGTTGGTATCTGTGCTCCCTTCCTCTAGTCTCACTTATTTCTCAATATCTGTCTTAGTTCCAAGTTCCTACTATTTATCACTATTCACTCAATTCAGACTTGGGACCCTTACTCATGATGCTCACTCCCTAGCTACACAATACCATACGGATTCTGTCCTCTTTTCTGCACTTGACTTTCTGCATGACAACTATATACTCATCTAGTCACAAACCCTGGACATTCCCCCCTGGTGGGGCAAACTATCATAAGCAGATATTCTTATATACCTGGGGGTCTTCGTCTTTCTCTGGCATTGGACCAAAGTGATTTAGTATCCGATTCTTCAGAGATGTTTTGAGTGAATGAAACCATGATGATGCTTGCTCATACACACAGTTGTGTAACCCCATGAGTTCAGCACAATCGTCTCCCTGAACCTGAAACCATCAGAATGAAAGTGAAGCAACCTCCATCTCCTCCATCTGCCTCAGAACTGTTTTCGACACCTGACTCTTTTTTGAGACTCTGACCTGCCTCCCCTTCACCCATCTGGCTTCTTCCTGTGTAAGATATGGAACACCCAGCACCTGGTGTACCAATATGGCAGAGAAAGCAGAAAGACAAAAGGTTTGAGGCCAATGCCTGAAACAGCAAACAAAGAGACACTCAGAAGCTTGAGCTGGCACAGCTGAAGGCGCATGAGTGAAGTGCATCATAGTTTAAGCCGCACCTCTGCCCCTTCCATTTTTACATCCATTTCTTTCCTATTCACTGGGAAGGTGGATATGACTATATGTGTGCCTCTTATGTCTTCAAGAGCAAATGCATTTACCCAATAATCATGTATTAATACACTACATAAGAAATATAATTGAACATAGGGTTACTGACCTCTTTATCTACCCATTAACTCCAAAAAGCAAGGATTAATTGGACATGGAACCATTTTTGCTTTCAGAGATGGCAAACAACTCTGATTTAGGAAGAGTGCACTTGGAGAGGCTGCACATTGTAAAAATGCAAATTTGTATTTGAATCAACAATAATCACAAAAGAAATAAGTTGGAAAATATAAATCAACCCATCTTTAAAATACTTATGTGTATGTAGATCCCATGCTAAATCGAGCCCTTAGTGTTCCCAGCAAAGACCTAACACAGGCTGAATGGGCTCAGTGATTAGACTAGACAAACATTAAGCACAACTACAATTCAGCTAAGCACGGAGGAGGACAGGAAAAGGGAGGACTATGGGTGCAATTGGGCAGCAGTTCAGCAGCATTAACTCAGGAGCAATTTGGTGAGAAACCCCAAGGCCTCAAGGCAACTCTGAGAAACCCCTTTGCAATCATCTTTGTATATCAAGCTACATTGATAATTTGGCATCTAGGTTTCTTGGCACTGGCCACTCTCACCTTTTGATCTTCAATGTATTCAATGTCAGCAGTGTTGTAGCCATCCCGTTGACCCTGATGGAGCACTTTGAAGCGCCTCTTGCCTATGCTGTCAACCACCGATCGGCCATCAGAAAAGAACTGGACATTTCTGATCTCTAAGATGCAGCCATATTCTGCAAACCTGTTTATTGAGAATCAAGTCAAGAAAGTAGATTGTTGGTGAGTTCTATTGTTATTGGCCTGTACCCCAGGCATTCTCAACACCTTGAGCTGATTGCTACAGGATTTCTATGCCCAGATCTACAACTGCGGCTACACAATAGGAAACATCTGTGAAAAAACAAAGACATGAACATAATGGAATAATTGCTAACATTTGTTGAGCACATACTATGTGCCAGTACTATGACTTAAATGTTTATCCTCCTCAGATCTTGCGTTGAAATTTAATTACCATTTTAACACTGTTAGAAGGCAGAACATTTAAGAAGTGATCAGGCCATGAGCTCTCTGCCCACATAAGTGGATTAATTACTGCAAGAGCACATTCATTGTTAATAGGCAGGTTGGAGTCACCGTTTCTCACTTTGTCTTTCTACCATGTTAGAACACAGGAAGGCCTTATCACATCCTGAACATGATAGCACACAGTTATAGTCCTAGATACAAAAGAGGCTGTTAACAGGAGAATCACAAATTTGAGGCTTGCTTGGGCTAGTTAGTGGTACCTAGTCTCAAATTAAAATGAAACCAGCTTGGAATACAGCTCAATGGTAGAATGCCTGCCTAGCATGTGCAAGGCTCTGGATTTAGTCCTTGGTACAAACAATGCCTATTATCAGATGCCAGCATATTGGTAGAAGACTTCATAGTCTTGATAATTTTAGGGACAAATTTCTGTTGATTAAAGCTACATGTGTTAGCTCACACCTGTAATCCTAACACTGAGGAGGCTGAAATCAGATTTCTATGAGTTTGCTGTCAGCCTAGACTATACTGTGAGCCTCAGGCCAACTTGGATATATTATGAAACCCTATCTCAATAGTGCTTACAATACAGCATTAGGTTACAATAACCAAAATGGTTTCATTCAGACAGGAACTGTACTTAGTACTTGGTATGCATCAGTAGCTCATCGATTCTCTCAATAAGCAAGACCAGTTAGGTAGGCATACCATCATGCTCACTTAACAAAGAACCTGGAGACAGAATGGCCAAATGATTTGTCCAATGTCAAAGGGGCTCCAAGGCCAGGGCTCAAATGTAAAAATGGGTTGTGTAACTTTAGGGCTTAACACTCTTTACAAGACAATAGGTTTTGTCTGTGATGTTTATCTCTGAGACAGGCTTTCATGTGTTCCAGACTGTCCTTGAACCTCATATGTAATCAAGAATGACCTTAAACCTTGTATTCTCTCCTCTACCTTCCCAGTGTTGGGATTGTAGCTGTGCAATACCACTTCTGGTTTATGCAGTGCTGAGGATTGATGTCAGGGCTTTGTGACTGGTAGGCAGGCCCTAGCCTACAAGACAAGTTTTACAATGTATGCCACCTGCTGGATGAAAGATTCCCTCTAGGGTTCTCTTAGATAGGGAGCTTCTCATACTGAAAAGCAGACACAAGAGAGACTGTCAACCTCACAGAAAATTGGTGTTTCGAGCTGGCTAACCTCACAGACTTGTTGACCCCACCTCTAGGAGCCTTCCAAAGTAAAACAGAAATACTTCTCCAGTCAACTTTCCTCTTCTCTAGGCCTCTTCACTTACCCTTTGACAGGATCTCCAAGGCACATGCCAAACTGTCTCGTGCCTGTCTCAATACATCTCCGAATCATCAGGCGGTAACAAGGCTCAAAGATGTGCAAGGGGCAAGGAACGGTGGGATAGGCCATGGTACACACAAAAATAGGCACATTCTTATTTAAGCTGTCAGGAAGAGAAGATGAGATGGATCTCAATCCAAGGTGGCATAACACAGAAAGATTGGTCAAATGTCATGATATAGTTCCCTTGGAGAAAGACAAGGAGCCATCGAATTTTAATGGCTGATAGAAAAGCATTGAAATGCACCTGATGCTGTAGGCCAAGACCCATGATCCAGTGCAGACTACACCAAGGCTGAAATTCTAAACTGTCATTGCATAGTCTAAGTTTGTTGATTAGTTCTCTATAAACTTACTGCGCATGACAGCTCTGCTGCTACTTCATTTCTCCTCTCCCTCTGTTCCTCCTTCCTCTCCTTTCTCTGCCCAAATGGACAGATTAATTGGAGGCACTTTGCTTAGGGCATGAAGAAGGTGGTACCGGTGGTATACATGCACCAGTTTTCATAGGAGCAGTAGAAAACCTCCTGGAAAGTCCTTATATTCATCTCCAATTTGCAAAGCCTTCAGAGATCATTCAGAGCAGATTCAGCCAGGAGGAGTAGCCAGCAATAGACTGCCAAGAATAATGTATTCCAGTAATGCTCAAATGCTCCTGGACATCAGAATAATGGTAGACACTTAAATCTAGATGACTAGGCCTCCAGAGTTACTGATGCATTCACTCTGGAATTGGGATACAGGAATCTGCTTTTCAATAAATACCCTTGAAATTTCATGCATATGGCCCACTAGGAAACCACTACTGGGCCTGCTCTTCATAGATCCTGGTCCTCTGAATCATCTAGTAAATCCAGTGGCATGAACACTACGCCTAAATGGGCCAAGAAATGTATGGCCATTTGCCATCTGCCTCCATCTTAAAAGGGGTTAGGTCTGAGATGCCTTTAGACAGAAAGCCCCTCAGTATGCTCCAGGAGTGATTAGTACAACCTTAAGTGATAGCTGAGAAAAGGATTGAGAGAGGTTAAAGGTAAAGTGAAGAATCAGGGAAAAAAGCTAAAAATGTACAGGGTAGTTTCACTATAAAAGTCAACGAGAAACAAAGATTTCTAGTCTCTGAGAAAAATATTATATGAGCCAAGAGGCACATCCAGACCAACAGGATGCACAGTTCAACAATGATCTCTTCTCAGGGGGCATATAAGCAGAAGAGATTTTTTCCCCCTCAGGAAAGAGTTCACCTTCAGAATGCTGAGAGGACCCTTGTGGAGGGCAGGGAGGAGGGCAGCAGTCAGTGGGTCCGGCCTTAGCTATCATTTCCTGCTTTTTCTGCAAAGCGCACAAGAGGTGCACAAGAAGATGCAATTATGTCTTCATCCCGACCCTTCACCTCTCACACTATGTGTAGCAGAGGAAACACGCACAGGCGCTATTGTCACATATTCAGTGCTTGCTATGCACAAACTCTCTGGGTCTTCAGAACAAGTCTATAATGTAAATGCTATCTTCTTCAAGTTATCTAGGACTACAAAACATACTCAGTGATGCAGCTGAGTATTAACTCCAGGCATGTGCATGCGTCACACGACTCTTTAACCATCCCATCAGCTGCTTAAGGACTCAAAGGAATCTTCTAGTTGTTCCATGTGGTCTCCTAATTAAGCTGCTCCTTAATTCACTCCTCATACCATACGGTCCCTAGTGCTGAGATGTATCAGGTGACTCTGTGGTTTGGCTGTTGAGCTTCTTTGGAAGCATGCTGGTAAAAGTTTAACAACTGCTTCTGAGGGGGATGGAAGGGGCAGTCTATAGCACTTGTTGACTTCATGGTGTAAATACTCTCACCATGGTTATTTCAAACAGTTCACATGATATCATTTGAGTAAGGAGCTGGTAAGAAATGTGACAGTTTTTGTGAGCTAGTGTGCATGAAAAGGAAAATAGAGAAAAGTATATACATACTTAGAAAGTTCTTCCATTTCCTCGTCATAAAGCCTCTTTCGTTCCTTGAGTTCTTCTGGCAGGAACTTAGCTATGAGTTCTTCCATTATTACATTTTTGCTATATTTTCTTGATGGCAAGCACTAGAAGAGGAACAAGGTAATGAGCTATTGTATGGCTCACAGAAAACCCCAGAAAACTTTGGACCAAGCCCAGATAGTAGTCAAATCACTAAACGTTGTGATTTGGACCCACAATGTGCAAGCTAATACAGCCACAATGTGTGTACCTTCTGGATATTAAGAGTTTTGATTTTCTTAAAAAATATACAATTGATCCTTTAACATTAGAAAAAGGTATTTTAAAAAGGAAAATAAGGCATTAGACTTTTGAAAATCTCACAAATGAGCTAGAGCTTTGGATTTGAGATCATGTTCCTGTTTGAAGTAAAGAGGGGTGGCGCTTATTTCCTTTTTGCTTTCTTTATTGTTATGTTTACAAGCTCTCTCTGGGAAGTGCTGAAAGACTCTGGTCAAAGGATTCAGGGAACCAAAAGGCAATGTTCATATATTCTTTCATATCCTGCCCCAACCTCCATCCCAATTGAATGCCTGGCTCTTCAATACTACCAAGCCTTTAAGTCTTAATTTTAGTTAAAATAAATACCACACAAACGCTAACAGCCAAGTACAGGTCTTGTCAAAATGCAGAGAACAATTCACTGTGTGGTGCTCATCCTCAATTGATACAACTACAACACAGCCCCTACTTGTAAGGCTCAGGACATTCCAGATGAGGGAGCAGAAAGATTGGAAGAGCCAGGGGCCCAGGGTGTGTGTTTCGAGGTGGCTTTCTTCTTATATGACAGGAACCTTGAACCCATGAAATCCCAACAATTCACTTTCCTAAACAATACCTTAACAAGTGACAACACCAGAAAACTTGTCAAGGTGGATAGATGAAATCTCCCGAGGCCCTACTCCTAGGCAACTAGTTACTGCTGAGAGAGGAAGAATGAATCTTCGCCAGGGAGAAGCCCCCTAATTGGTTATCCAATTTCAAGTGGTAAGCCTTAAGAACATATTATATGAGCAACACTAAAGGGACTCAGGAAGTTGTATTTATATATTTATATACACACCATATATGAAACATCAGTTAAAGAATAAGAAGTTTCAAAATTTAGAGGGAGTGTGGAAACACAGGCAGTGTTGGATGGCGAGTGAGAGGGGAAAAGGAACTAAATACAGTACTCATATGTACTCCCCAAATAATAATAAATAATAATATCTCAGAGAATTGATTGCCATGGGGCCCAGTAGAGGGAGCTTCTGAGTACCAAATTGCCGGCTTTAGACAATTTTCTTCCCCAGGAGTCTCTATTCTGCAACAAACATGATTGGAATATTTATCTTTTTGTTAAACGGCATAAGTATGGCCCTGAATAAATACAGAGATAGATGAGAATATCTTCTAGCCTCTGAGTCTGAGACTCCACAGCATCTGCCTACAGGATGCCTTATCAGCTACTGCCATTGCCTGGCAACAGGGAAAAAAAACAGTGCCTAGTTCCAGGCTTTAGAGGAAAGCAGTTGATTCAAGAGGTAGACAATTTAGGGAGGAAAGTGACCCCTCTGGTGATGCTAAAACAAAACTCCAGGAAGCAGACACCCTAATATGGTAACAGTGCTTTTCTCTAGAATCTAGAGGCTGAGCATACGGTATTTTTTCCTTCTCTTGACCTGAACTTTGTCATGTTAACACACCATAGATGTTTCATTTAAATAGGACCATGGAATTCTTATCTACAATCAGGTTGCAAATCCTACCTCTTTAATCAAAGGAAAGCTGTGACTTCAGCACTTTCCCAATCCCAATACACATCCTCAAGGCTACTCTGGATGATGGGCTCATTCCATCTTCTTATTGTCAAGAGTTAAGAAAGTCTTGACATATACTTCTATGAACCCATTCCTGAGACAAGGTCTTTTTTTCTCTATGTGTCTTAGGTAGACATTGAACTTACAAAGCTCCTATCTCAGCTTCCCAAATCCTGGGACAGCATGCATTACTATTCTCTAGAGCTAACCTGGTATCCGCTACCTCTCTTCAAGTATTTTAAGCTCAAAACAATATCAATACTGGTTATAAGCTGAAATTGATAAGTCTCTGAAGGAAGGAAAGCAAGACAAGATTTCTGTCTTTTGCCACAGGAAAATCTGTGAGGCCCACTTGAAAATGTGAGCTGGTGGGGTTCATTTTAAAGAATCTGAAGTCCTCAGAGCTTTACTAGCCAAATATCTGCTAGTAAGAACAGTAGCTCCTGAGCAGCTGTTAAAAAAAAAGACTACCCTGAAGATCCGAGAGGGTTCTTTGAGGGTGTGGTGCCAGGGGCCTTAAGCAGCTGACCTCCTTGAAGCACAAGTAAACATCACTGCATGCAGAAGTCAGAGCTATCTAGCTCAAGGATAGTGGAAACAAAAATTCACTCAAGATTATTGTTTATGAGGTACCACAATGGGATCAGAACCAAGCCTTGTGTTTATCATCTATTGCATGTTTTTGCTTTTTACACAAATGAACTTCATTACTGACAGTTATTGAAAGCTAAATGTTGCCTCATTTTCCTGAAGGACTTCGTGGAGAGAGGAAGGATGTCTAGGAGACAGCAGAAATAAACAGATGGTGGGGGCGGTGTATTTTGGTCAAGCACAGTACAGTGGCTTAGGATCTGGCTGAGCACAGTGCTAATACAAAATAAGCTAACACAACCAAAAAAGAAAGAGGGTTTACCTGTAAAAGAACATCTTTGCACAGTGGACACTTCGCATTATGATCGAGGCATCTCTCAAGACATTTCAGGCAAAAGGTGTGCCCACAAGGTGTTGTGACTGGCTCAAAGAATAATCTGAAATTTAGGAAATGAATAGGACAAAACTGTAATAAGATTTTTAAAACAGACAGGGACATTGCTGGTTAAGGTTTCACAGTACTATTTGTCAAAGCCTGTGGGAGGGGCACTCCTTTTGTGTTTCATCCCGAGTGCTTCAGAAAAGCATTTTCTTTTCATTCTTGAGCTACATATAGAAAGATGCATTGGTTCATTTTTGCAGCATAACTAAATCATTTTGTAGCATTAATTCTAGCCTTTTCCTGTCTGGTCCAAGAAAATTCAGATTAGTGTTCAGAGTGTCTGAATAGATTCCATTATAAAAAAATTGTTTGGCCAACCTGTTTACCTGAGTCTATTGTAAGCACACCAATTCACACAGAGAGATATACACATGCATGCACACAGACTCTGAACATCATGTTACTATGGGGAAAAACTCAGTGTTTGATAACCTTGTATCTTTTCTTTATTTAAGTAATAGTTGGTGTCAGCCTTTTGTGGATGGATAATTTCCCCAGCAATAATAAGTAATATTGTTAATGCAGTCACTATCAATAGATAAATAAAATATGTGCATACATCTATCTACATATAAAATATGTACCAGACTTCCATTAAATCTTATTTCAGTTGCTTTGGGAAAGGTAGATGTTTTTAAAGCAATCTGTGGACCCTTAATGAAAGATGTTCTGTACATTCAGAGATGCATAGATTTACTTTGTGTAAAGAGAGGCTCACCGGAAACAGGACCAGGAGTTAGGGGTCAGCTAATGATGACTTAAGAAGTGAGGCTCACATTTAACAAGATGGTGAGCACAGAAAAAAAGGGAGACAAATCTTGATCAGTTTATTTTAACTTCTCAAGAGTGTTCAATTGAGAGGAAGAAGCTGTCAGCTTTATACTATATATATTTAATTTAAAAGAAGTCAAAAGAAGAAGAGATCAATGATTTGAGAAAGAGGAAGAAGAGACACAGTAGAGGGAGAAGGGTGAAAATTATATAAATATAGTACTCATATATGAAATTCTCAAAAAATCAATTTAAAAAAAGACTATAAACATCTGGTGAATCCCAATACATCGTAATGAGTTATTTTATTTGTTGATTTGTTTTGGGGAAAACTTGCCAAGCTGATTTTTAATGCAATAAGGAAATGCAAAGGGCTGAGTGCCAAGACACATCTGAAGAACAAGGATGTGGGAGGACTTGCTCCGCCAAACATCAGAACTTATTATAAAGCCACGGTGATTAAAACAGAGTGTACTAAAAGAAGGACAAATAGATCCATGGAACAGAATAGAAAGATCAGGAATAGACCCAGACATGGATTCTTGACTTATGACAAATGTAACATTTTAAAACAGGGCCATGGGAGTATTTTTAATGCACAAATATCATTTTCTATAAATGCTATAATGGCTATCTGTATAAGGAAATAAAAGTGGACTGTCTTTTTATCATAGACAAGAATCAATTCCAGGTGATCTGAAAAATAAATCTAAAATAGAATCTAAAGTAATATGTCTTTTGGAACATAAAATAAAAGAACATATATATGATACAGAGATAAAGATAAAGAAAACTCAAAGAAACACTATAAATGAAAAGATTCTTAGTTTTGACTCAGTTAAGTTTATCTAAAAGCATCATTGAAAGGGCAAACAGCCAAGCTACATACCAGGAGCGAATGTTCGCAATATGCAGGTTAAAAAAAAAAAGGCCTGTATCTGAAACATACCTAGAGCTTGCAAGAAAAAATATATATATAAAGCAGAGAGACAAACAGCCTAGTAGAAAAACAGGCAAACACTGGCACATGAAGAAACAGTGGCTATCCATGGTATTTCCAAACTAGAGCCAACTCAAGTATCCCTCTACAATAGAATAAAGAGAACAAACTTCACATACATGTTGTGAATAAAAACAACAATCAAACTAAATCAAAACAAACAAGGCAAAACCAACAACCAGAATCTGCCTAAGTTTTAGGACATAGGCCAAACCAGCTGATACCATTTAGAGCTCCATATATACATGGTAAACTTATGAGGAACAAAATCTAACTCAAGATAGAAGTTTTGGGGTTGTATTAGTTACTTTTATATTGCTGTGAGAGAACATCATGACCAAGTCAACTTTTATAGAAGAGCGAGTTTATTTGAGGCTTATGTTTCCAGAGGGTTAAGGTCCTACAAGGATAGTAGGTGACAGACAAAGTGGCTGGAGTCTGAAGCTGAAGGCTCACTTCTCAGACCTCAAGCAGACAACAGAGAAAGTGATCTGAGGAATCACAGAAGGCTTTGAAACCTCAAAGCCTGCATTCAGAGATGCACTTCCTCCACCAAGACCAAACCTCTTATGCTTCCCCAAATAGTGCCACCAACTGAGACCATGGGGGACATTTCATTGAAATCACCACAGGAGAAGTAGTTAAGGTCCTGATTGCAAAAAAGCATATGGACAATTGCTAGGGTCCTGCGGATATCTCACTTCTGAAACCAAGTGGTTACATGCAAGCTTTTTACAATATTTTCTACAGAACATATATATTTTACAATACTAAATGGGTTTCTAAAGTATGATTTCAGGGCTGATTCAGGAACCACTGAGGTGATCAAACTATCACAAAAGCCAATACAGAACAATTATTTCTTTACTACTTGAATTCTGTGCATCTGACTATTTTGCTCTGCCCCCCACCCCTTGTGTGTGTGTGTGTGTGTGTGTGAGTGTGTGTGTGTGTATGTGTGAATCAAACCCAAGGCCTTACGAATGTGAGAAAAGTATTCTATCACTGAACTACATGCACAATTTTTTTTAAGATAAGGTCTTGCTATGTAGCAAGCCAGCTTGTTTTCATACCCCTGGAAATCTTCTTGCCTCAGTTTCTAAAGTACTGCAATTAGAAGAATGTACTAACCTCCCCTGGGCAAGATTCCTTGCCCTGGGTATTTTTCAGGGACAAGTTTTTACTCTGTAGCTCAGGCTGGCCTGTAACTCCTAATTCACCTGCTTCAAACTTCTGAGTATTAGTGTTACAGACATATACTATTCAGCATATCTGAATGCTTTAACATATTATTAGGTTATACATATAAGGATGATGATTAATCTGTTATCTACTACTAATATACAAAACTTTTTCTTGAGAACTTCATAATTGAGCCTATTGTACTTTTAAGAATATATATACATTTATCTTACTATATTTCTGGTTGTATGCAATATTATTTTTCATTAAAATTAACGTTATATATTAATAAATGGTAATTATCATTAACTCTATTTTACTGCTGAGGACATTAAAACTCAAACAGATGAGATAACATGCCCAAGATTATACTGCTAGCTAGTAGGCAGAAAGCTTGGAATATATAAATCAAGTCTGACTTTCCAGCTAATCTTCCTCCTTTAGTCTACAAGATAGCCCGGACTATATGCATCCATATATTCAAACACATTCCAGCCAGCCAGTGATCCATCTGTATATGTACACACTTCCACATACACTTTTCTCCTTCCCTTTCTGATACTCTCCCTTCTTCCTGACACTCTAGAAGGATAAACACAAAGACTCTTACCTATGATGATAGAGGTATATACTAGAATGTCCATTACTAGAATGTCTACTAGAATAGAGAGATTCTGAAAACACTTCGGGGAGACATTTTTAAATCAGAGTAGGGCCAGCTTGTCTTACAAGAAAGCATTTCACATTATCAGAGTGATGGGGTAAACAATAGTAAGAAAAAATGCCTTCAGTTAGATATCAGTCCAGATAAAATAACTGCCTTATCTGGAAAGAGCTATCTTTCCCCACCAGTGACATCCTTGCATTGTGTTGTTTTGCAAGCAGGTTAGAGCAAAAGAGAGAAAGAAGGGGGAGGGAAAGAGAGAAAGAAAGAAGAGTAAACTGCCTTAATACCCAGTGACTTAAGGAGCTATAACTAGATTATATACAAAAAGTAAATATATATTTACTTGTCACCAGTGTCGCTGGGCCATTGGATAACTAGCTCAGGTAGTAAATAGTCTCACTTCGAATCTCAAAAGATCTTTATTATCCCAAAGGTATTACTTTACAGCAGTCCAAAGATGAGCCACAATGGCTCGGGTGATGTATACCAGGTAAAGCTAAAGGAGGATTTCCTGCCTCTAATGAGTGCAGGTCAGGGTTCTAAGGTGTTTGGATTAAGGGAAGACTTCCTTCAATAGAGTTCCTCCAATTTAGCAATGGAAACTTGGAGACTGAAAACAAATGTCATTGATGTATTCTTCCATTACTCCTCCATTAAAAGAAAAAAAAAACAAACCAGGGCCTCATGTAACCCAAGATGACCTTGAACTCTCTGTGTAGCCAAGGGTGACCTTGAACTTCTAATCTTCTTACATTTACATCCTTAGTGCTAGGATTACAGTGTGAGCCACTACACGTGGTTTCCAGATACATTTCCTTCCCTTTCCCTGTGAAACTTACAAACCAATCAATTTGTTCTCTAGAATCAAAATATATAAATTCATGGTCTGTCTAACTTCTCTCTTCCAAGATAATACCATAGGCTTAAATTTCAGTCTAGAAACTTGTACAGGTGGTACAAATGTCTAATTTCATGGCCAAGCGGTTTGAAATTACCTATAATCTTAGACTCTGTGATGAGTCTAATAAATTGTCAATTTGACACCTAAGAGACAAACCTCCAAGACACTTGGGAGAGATTATCTAGATTAGGATAAGCTATGGGTATGCCTGAGAGACATTATCTAGATTACTTTGAAGTGTAAAGACCCACCTTAACTGTGGGCTGCACTACTCCATGGACTGGGATCTTATACAGACTGAAAAAAGGAGAATGTGAGGTGAACGCCAGCATTCACCATTCCGTTTCCTGTATGTTGTGAAATCAACATGAGCAGCAGGACCCCAGAGCTTCCAGCCACATTTCCTCCCACCTGCTGCTATGTCTTGCTCACCATGAGACAATGATCCCCTCCGATGGTAAGCCAGAATAAACATTTCCTCCTTTCAATTGCTTCTGGTCAAATATTTAGTCACAGCAACAAGAAAAGTAACCAAGTAGAAAAGCTCTCTTCTAAAGACGGAGGAGGGCCAAAACAAAATCTAAGGACAGCCACAGAACAAACAGTAAGAGCTCCAGTGGGAAAAGAAACTTTCAAGACAAGAAAAATACAGGCAAACAAATTCACTCAGTCATGAACTGATGTAAAACTTAACAGACAAAGGAAGGGAAGCTACACGTTTCTTCTCGAGGGCTGAAATGTAAAGAACTTTAAATCAAAAAGCCCTTTAGGCTGGGCAGGTTTCTTACACCACAAGGCAGTGAGAGTCTAGCTATAATTTAGTAGCCTCCATACCATCTACTCTGGCCAAAGACTGAACAAGGGGCCACGACGGCTTTTAAGCTCAGAGGGTGCAAACTAGAAGGGGTGCTTATCCTCTGTGTGTTTATTTCTTGGACCAAATTCCTAACTCTTCTACGAAGTCCCTTGTGATTAGGGACCACGAAGATGAAAGAGGAAAAGAAAAGGAAGAGGAACAAAGGAATTTCAACCTCAGGATTTTTATTCCACAGAGAAAATACAAACAGGATGTTTGATTTTGTGTCGCCTGGATTTTGGCAGGAGTGTTAAGGAGGGTTAAGCAGAACAAAGCCCTGCTCTTTCTGAGTAAGCTAAATGAAATTGACTTCACAGCGCCTATCGCGGGCTTTAGAGACACAGCACTGGTGTGGTGGCTGCAGGGCCCGTTCTCTGCTTGCTTGAAAGCAGGTTTTTGCTATCTCATACCTTGGCTTTGGCGTGCCGCGTTTGCCACTCTATGGCGAGGGACTGGGTGAGGCAGTAAAAAGGATCTGCTTCTGTTGTTCATCCCATGCTTGCCCACACCACTTAAACAGACTCCTGACAGGATGTGTGAAGCTTAATTTGATCGTATCTATGCTGTATCTTCTGAGCTGTGTGAGACTTGCATATGCTTGTGAACAAATTTTGCTATTACTGGTTTCTTTGTGTATTGTTATTTTACTATTGTTGTTGTTATTGTGATGATAATGGTTAATGAATCCAGAATCTCATGAATAGTAGTCAAGTGCTCTGCTACTGAACTACTCCCCTAGACCTAAGTACGTATGTGTTGTGGCAATTATTTAAAATCAGCCACTTGTTAATCCGACTATCTAAGCTGCAGCAGCTCTGCCTAGCCCAGCTGCCATGTTTTTCGGCCAGAGGCCACGTGTGTGCTGAAGCTAGAAATGGCCAACTAGAAACACCAGCCCTGCCACCCACAAGACGTCGGCATGGGACATGGCTCAATCTCCCATGCTGTCTCTGCAAGGCTGGGCATTGTCCAGGCCATCCTGCCATCCACACGGGCTCAGTAGAAAGATGAGACTCTAATGCTTAAAGATTAATCAAAGGCTTATATATTTGGTAATGATCAGTAACAGGATACCCATACAATCAGAAGTGTAACCCAATACCCAACCTAGATATACCAACTACCTTTGACTGCTACAGACATGTGAACATCCGCCTCCATCTCCTCTCTCTCTCTCTCTCTCTCTCTCTCTCTCTCTCACTCTCTCGCTCTCGCTCTCGTCTCCTAGCTCCTCCTCTTCCTTTTTTCTTTTCCTCTCCCAACTCCTCCTCTTCCTCTCCTTACTCCTCCCACCTTAGCTCCTCCTACATGTGTGTATGTATATGTGTGTATGTATGTATATATATATTCAGTAGGCACCTCAGCATTTTTTCTAAGAAAAGTCTATGTTTCATGTAATAGTTGTCTTGATCTTATTCACATGACAAAAAAGTCATTCAGAATATAAATACATATGACAGGTAACTGAATAAGTGCTCTCAAAGTGCTTTGTTCAAGTATCTAAGTTACTCCTTCTTAATGCTTTGGGAGAAAATCAGCACATTTGAGAATCTAATACAAGCTGTATACTTCTATCTTAGAAACACATCCACCCATACATACACACACTTTACATATTGCTTCAGTGAATTCGTGCATTTGAATGTATACTTAGAGCATCACATACCTCATACACAGTGAGCATTCAAGGTCAGATGCATCAAAAGATCCAAGTGGGATACTGAGATCTGGTTTGGCCCCCTGGTTAACAGGAAGATCTGTGATTTAGGAAACAGTAAGTCAGGGATGGAGCAACTTGGTTTTTTACAGACAGTACTTCTGAGGAAAAAAGAAATGTCTTTCTGGTTTTCAATCTCAAACTCCCCCAGAGTTTAATTTAGTGGCTGCTTGAGCAATTGCCAATGGGGTTCCCTGAAGTGTGCTCCCAGCAGCATTTTAGCAGGCCCCATAGACAGAGAAGTTCAAGTCTAGGAGCTCCTAGCTGAGTTCATTCGAATTCAGTAGGCACCTCAGCAGCAGCAGCAGCAGCAATGGCAAATCCATGGACTGAGCCAGGTCTTCAAAGCTGAGACGAGTCTTGGCACTGCCAACCTCTCTTAGAAAGATATGAAGCTGTAGCTGCTGCTTCTCAGGGCACAACCTAATGAGATCTGAACACACCCCTGTCATCTTATATTCCCAGAACAGGGATGAGGGCAGGAAGTGGTTGTCCTGGAGGAAAGTGACGTGATGGATAGCATGGGATGTCATCACTTGATCAAGTGTTTGACCAGATGTCCAGACTATGGATAATCTATATCACACTACATCAGATCTATATCACACTATATCACATAGCTCTTTCGGTATGATAGTTATCATGTACACTCTCAAAGAATCTTCACAGCAACCCCTGGGGTTTCACAGTTGGTAAGTGCCAGAGCTAGACCATACACTCTGAGCTAGAGGAACCCCCAGAGAGGATATCTACACATGTCAGTGAACCCAGTCACCTGTATTACAATACTTTATCCCTGGGAAGAATTAGTACCTTGTTTGGGGACTTTATTAGGCAATTCTGTGTCTTCTTGGCTTTCAATTTGACAATGATTCCTCTTCTTTTCCTGGCATTTGCCAGTCCTGATGGTGGGAACATCTTGGTCCTCTCCTTCCTGATTTTTCTCTCTGTCTTCTTTACTACTCACCTTTCCTTGAGCTGAGTTTGCTAGGCTGCTGTTCTCTTCCCCCACCGCTGCTGCTCCCTCCTGATTAGAACAATGGGGAAGCTCCAGATTCTCCTAGGTGAAGCAAAATCCAGAGATCAGAAGCTACTTGGGACCAATACTGGTCCTCCAATAGTCTTACCGAGGCGACAAAGAGAAAGAAACATAGTCCTGATCCTCACTCCTGAACACGCAGTGACTACACAGTTCAACAGAGGGACAGTTTTGAGGTTTATTGGTGACATCTAATCTATGTCAAAGACATGCCTAGCTTAAGTAGAATTAGGGGGACTTCTCTACACAAGGACAACAGGCACATGGGAGGAAAAGTTCCCAGCAGAGGTGAAGGGGGAACTACAAGGGAAGCCTCACTTTTCCCTTCTAGCCAAAGCATTCCCCAGTGGTCTGTAAGGAAAGCAAAGCATTCAGTGAGGGTATATCCTGTTACTGGTTACTTCCCCTCACCCTGACTGTCATTCATAGACACTTTTTCAAAGGACATTAGGCCAGCTCTCTACAGACCTGCTAAAGCAAGTCATGCTCCAGAGCTATGTTATATTCATAGAAGACAATTTAGTCTGTTGACTCAATTTTGTGTGAAAAGTCTGAAGAGAAGACAAAAAATAATTTGGCCTAATAGCTTATCTCTAGTCTTTTACAGAATTTTGTCTAGGAAAAGGAGATTTGGAAATGCAACTTGAAATAATTCTGAAAATGTGCTTATTCCCATTGCTCTGGAGAACCTCTCTATAATCTATATCCATATTTGACAGCAAAAGGCTCACTTTTGTTTTTCCCCTCTAATCCTTGACAAAAAATGATAGTGGACACAGGTGAGAGGGAACAACAAAGAGCAGAGGAAAGGATGTGGGTTTTCTCAGTCTGTATCCCTGAGTGTTCATGGGGTTTCAAGTACTAAAAAAGCCCTCAATACTACAATTTGACTTTCCATGAGTCCAGAGTACTGTCCGCACAGCACAAGGCCTTGCAAAGCAAAGTATTGGTGGAAATGCACTCGCTGTTGCCTGGCCTGCTCACAGTGGAAAGGCAGAGGTTCTATTTCCTTCATTTCAGACTGAGTTGCAAGTAGAAGTCCCCACTCCAGGTCCTCTGGCCTAGTGTCTTAGTCGTGTACTAATGACCACTGGGGGCTCTCTGATTTCAGGAGATAGTCCAAGTTCTGCCATCAGCAAGAAAAGTCAGGTACCTTGCATTTTATTCCTTCTCTAGAGCAGGGACAGAAACTGGGAAGATGTGAGCATCCAGGGCTTATATACAAGTGAGGAACTTCAGGCACAAATGGAGAAGAAACTGCTCCCCAAAGGTGCCCAGGTATTCAGTGTCAAATCTTGCATCAAGTCTGGTCTTCTGAACCCCAACTTCTGCCCACTTACCCTGTGCTAGAAAGGCCAGCACCTGAAGCCCATCCCTCTGTTCCTTTGTTTCTGTTCCTTTGTTTTCAAAGACAACCACTAATTCTTGTCTTCCTTCTCAACTCAGCTATTGTGCTTCTTCTTTGCTATAGATGTGCATGAGAAGCCTACTTATGTGTAAGATATAGTGCAAGAGCAAGAAATTCTCTCCATTTGGTTCCCAAATGGAGTCAGCCTTGCACAAGGATCTCACTGGTACTCAAAGGCCATCAGCATCTGCCCCACAGCTTAAGCCCCAGTTATAGGGTTTCAGGAGAAGTAGGCCAATCTCTTTATAGTTCTATCAAATCTATTTTCTGGATTGGACCAAGACAAAGCCAATAAGCACACCCCAGTTATAGGGTTTTAGGGGAAGTGGGCCAATCTCTTTATACTTCTATCAAATTTCTCTATTTTCTGAATCTGACCAAGACTACAAATACAATAAATTCATAAACTTTTGGACCATGCCTGAAATTCCCAGTTGTAGTTTTAAGCAAAGGACACAGCCATTATCAACTCCATCTTTCTTTTTCCCTCAGGAACCAAAGTAGGAGAGGTAGGGCTCACTTCTCGTGTGCCCACAAAAGAGCCAAACGAAGCATCATGAGCGAGCTGGGTGAGTTGAGTTTTACCTGTGACAACTTTGGTAGATTATGGCTGGTGCCTTCAGTAGCCATTGACTCTACGTGTTCCTTTAATCTAGGGTGAGGTGCCAACAGCTTCAGGATATCGGGAGAATGTTCCTGAGACTCCCCCGGGACTGATGGTGAAAAGAAACTAAAGAGAAGCTGTGACATAAAACAGAAGACTTCACTACTCAAGTTTCTACAGGTGCTAGACTAAGGTGCAGGGGGAGGGATGGGGAACCAGAGAGCACAGCTTGCAAGGCAAAACTCGAATGAGGAAGCCTTGGAGCCATGTCCCTAGACACACTAAGGAGAGGTTGTTGCATAAACACACAGACTCATTTAAGAACAGGGGGAAAAGAAAGATTGCTTAGTCATTAAGAGCACATACTGTTCTTGCAGAGGAGTCGAGTCTGATTCTCAGCACACATGTAGGGTGTCTCACAACCACCTGTCATTCCAGCTCCAGTATATCTGACACCTCTGGCATCCAGAGGCACCAGTACTCATGTACAAACACCCAACACACAGACTCAAACACATACACAGATTTAAAAAGTAAAATACATCTTTTTAAAAAAGAATCACCTAGGAGCTTATGAAAATGTCAGGTCCCTGGGTCCAGCTCCAATCTCCTCAGGTCTGAAGTATGAGCCAAGAATCTCTGGGTTTTGAGAAGGCATGTCAGGTGTCTTTGTTACTTAGCCAAGGTTCAGAGCCAGCTCTATAGTGCCACCATTCTGCAAAAATCTGCAATGGGGCTTTAAAATCTATCCTAATTGAAGGAAACATAGAGGTGAAGTCAGAATAGATAGATACCTCATGTACGGGTTAAGGTGTGTGTGTGTGTGTGTGTGTGTGTGTGTGTGTGTGTGTGTGTGTGTGAAACTAGGTCATCCTGGGAAGAGGGTACATAAGAAAATGTCTGTATCAGATTGGCCTGTAGGCAAGTATGTTTGGGTATTTTCTGGATTAATGATTAATCTAGGAAGTACCAGCACAGTGTGGGTGGTGCCAACCCTGGGCAGGTGGTGCCAGTGTGTACAAGAAAGGTGAGTGAATGTGATGCTGAGACACAAGCCAGTAAGCGGATTCCTCTGCTTGAGTTCCTGTCTCCAGGTTCCTGCTCTGACTTCAATCAGTGACTGTGACCTGGGATGTGTAAGGAAAACAAACTCTGTTTCTCAAGTTGCTTTTGGTAAACAGCAAAGGAAAAGCAAACTAGGACTTCTCAGTGGAAGAATGGAGACTCAAATCCATAACAACTCAATGGGCTGAGAAGTCAACCAGTCTACACTGTTTGCTGCTGCTTTTCTACTTATCCATCTTGCTCTCCTCATTCACATTGTCACCCCTGGACCTTTAATCCCTTCAGAGTTAGGGACCTGAGTAGTAAAGTGTTAAGAAAGCAGAGCTCAAACTTCCTCTCCCCTTCCAGCCTCTTCCTCATCCTGGTCATCTCTGCAGAAAATGTCAGGTTTTAAGTTCAAGCCCCTAGGGGCAGGCAGGTTTCCTTGCAATTAGATACACTGGCAAAGAAGAAGAGAGAAGAACAAAAATGGTCTAGGAGTCAGAGATAAGCATTTGGGTGCAGGTTGCACTATTATACCATCAAGGGTTAGGGATTCTAGGTAAGTATGTATGTATGTATATATGTATGTATGTATCTATATATACATGCATACATCCCCCTCTGTGTGTGTGTGTGTGTGTGTGTGTGTGTGTGTGTGTAAAACACCAAGAAAGAAGGCAGATCACTGGGCTTCCAAAACCTCTTAGGAGACCTCGCCATATTTAGAGACCCACTAAAGAATGCCCCATACTGTTGTTCAGTCTACATAGTCAGGAGTGTTAATTTATCAAGAGACTTTGAAAGAACACCAAACTCAATGTTTGATTTACTCTTCTACTTGTCCTCCGAGGTGTCTTCATGATGTTCTTTCCTGTATCTATCAGCACTTTCCACGAATCCAAGTCCTACTCAGTATTCAAAGTTCTGCTCAAGTGCCACCTTGCCCCAATACTCCCATCTCTCTGATCTCATCTGCCCTTTCATGTTCTCTATAGAAGAGAATACCAAACCTTAAACTATACCATCTTACTTTGCACTGGAAGTGTGTCACAGAGTAAGTCTTTCTCTCCAGCCACCAATAAGTGCCTAATAAATATACAACACAATCATGGAAACAATGCTGGCATTTTTGCATTCAAGGGATAAAGAAGAAACCTAGCACTCAAGTGCCTCAAATCTTCAGTGAGATGTTTATGTTCCTTTGCAGTGCTAAAAAGCCTACTTTCCAGATATAAATTAACAAAAGTTGGAAGACACACCTAGTGCCCAGGGTCAGACATATAATCTTTTAGTGCACACCATTCCCCAGGAATTGAACTTGATTATCAGAGATACTATTCAAGGATCAAAAATGATATATCCACTTCTGAGACAGTATCCCCGGAGGGGGCCATATAACACTCAAGTATAAGGTCGAAAAGACAGAAAAGGAGGCCAGGAGACAAAATTAAAGGAAACAAGGCAGGAATAATATAGTAGTTCCCTTCTTAGCTTTACTGCCTAAGATCTCTCTGTAGGCCTTCTCAATATCTTTGGAAAATAAAAGATAGGGTCAACTTTCAGTGAGGATAATCATTCCATATGAATGAAAGTCGATTCTGCTGTAAATTCAGTCATAGAAAGACCCAACTGGGTTAAGAAAGAGAATCTGTAGTTTAAAATAAACCATAGGGCTGTGGGTTATGAGGAAGCTTATTAATACTCAGTGCATCTGGACTATTTTTCAAATGTTTAGCCCTAAAACTAGAATAATCCAGTGAATACACACAGTTAAAGCCTCTCAGTGTGCTTAAATGACTGATATAGCTCCATCACATTCAGCAGAAATATGCCTCCAAATTCTTACAGTAATTTCAGAATATTGTAATACTTCTTGTAAGCATATATTCACTTGTATTTTCTGGCATTCATCTTAACCAACACAAGCTTGTATGTTCCAAAAGGCACTTAGGCTTCCTTGGGTCTCCAGAGTTTCACACAATGCCTTGCCTTTCATCAGGCAGGTATAGAAACGACAACAGCCTATGTATAAAAGCAAACTGGAGAGAGGTTAGTTCAACTGATGATACGAGAACCTCTTGGGCCACCTGAGGGCAAAATCAAAGCAAAGAAGCAGGTGACCTCAAGAAAGTCACTGAGCCTCAGATTTCACCTAGAGAAACAACAGTGAGGTATGGGAACTAAGTGGAACCTTCAAACAAGTGGCTGGCACATAGGCAATGCTCAGCTAATGTTATGCTGTGCACTGACTACACTTAAGTTTTAGGAAAGGTCCATACACTGCTAATAATAGTGCTTGATTCATACCCCTTTTAATAAAACATTACCTCCCACCCCCACCCCCCCCACACAAATCAGGTTAAATGATTTTTCTAGACAGGAAATTTCCTGCCAGAGTCAGAAAATCCAGAGTCTAGCCTCTGCCATCTTTATTAGTTTTGCTAAATATTCCTTTCTAGAGTCTTCAGAGACCAATCCTGTCTCTTGCCCACTTTTCCTCCACCCCTCCCTGACAAAGCATTACATGGGGGGTGGTGGATAGAAGGGATTGTGGCCTGGTGTTGAATAGTGTAAAGGGATAGGAAACCAAAAACCATCACTAAGCATCAGCATCCAACTTCCAGGCCAATTATTCAGACACCAGCAGAATAAATGTACAAAAAGCAATAAAAGTCAAAGCCCATCCAATGAGGATGCTTGACCCTTCAATCAGGTTCTTGGTATTTCTCATGATATTTGTTTTACAATCACAATCTCCTGGAACTGAAGAGTTGGAAGGACTAATTAGATTCTTACATAATGGTCTCTGACTTGCATTTGTGAGACAGTAGGTTTAGTTTTCTAGCAGAAGAGGTGAAAGTTTGAATTCTGTATGTGGCAAGCAACATGGAGACCACCAGTGACCCTTCCCAGGAGTTGCCCTCCATGTGTGGCTAGTGAAACGTGCGATTCAGCCAAAGAAAAGTTATACAGTTGCAAGCAGCTCCCACTTTCTGGCCCTCATCCAGACTCTTCAGTGAGCCTTCATTCCAAGATTAGCTTACTTGGTTTAGTTTTGTTTTATATCCCATTGATTCTAAGTTAAAGCATTCATTACTGACTCCTACAAAAAAAGAGCAGGACCTGCTAATTTGAGAGTACATACCAGAAGGACGGGGCTTCTGGGCTATCAGTTGGCATCTCTCTCATGCCCCTTAAACCCAGAGAAGCACCCATTCAGGACCACAAATACCGAGGAGGGTAGCATCTTCATCCTTCTCCCTAAAGAAGACAGCGTGATGGGGGTCTACTAGGCAGCTAACCCTAGGTCACTCAACTCACCCTTTGAGCTTCAGATCTAGCTCTCTTGTTCTTTCCGTCAAGGGATACACAGTAGAGAAATTCTCTGAGTGCTTCTTTCACCTTGCCTAGAGTGGCTAAAGCTTGTGCTTTTCTGAAGTGTGCCTGGAAGAAAACAGTAGCAGTCAGTCACATCTTATTCCCCTTCTTCATATAGCAACGATTAACAGCAATCGCTGAGTACTTACTGACCAGTCATTGTCTTGTCAAAAGATAATGGTAAACTATTTAAAATCTCATTTAAAAGACAACCAAAGGGAGATCCAGAGAGAGAACTGGGAAGCTGGGAAGTCAGAGCTGAAACCTGGGACTGACAATATACCAAGCCCACATTCTTAGCTACTATGTTTACTGCCTTCACTCCACCCCACAACTATATGAGGATCACAAACATGCCAGAGCCTCCATTTGACTACAGACTGTAGTAGCTCAGTTTTCGAAGTTCATCCAGAGATGACTTGCCTCTCTTTTGCACTGGTCTGTAAAGACAGTCACGGCTTGAGTGAGCCAACCATTTCTACAGAAGCCCGAGAGAAAGATCATGGATCCTTCAAGATTTCAAAGGTCACTAGAAGCAACCTAGAACTAAAATTGTGGTCCCAGGACTTCTAAAGGACTTTTCCTACAAAGGCAGACCACTTTCCAGAAGGCCGACCAGTGATTGAGCCAATGATTTTGCTTATAGAAACTTAGCTGTCTTTTTCTCTCTTGCTGCACATTTTACATGTATTGGGAAGTTTTGTGGCCTTCAGATACAAATCAAAGTGCTGATGGGCTAAACTCCTTAGACGGGCCTAAGCAGCATCCTGTGAGGGGCAAGGAAGAGAAAAGAGCATAAAGGGTGGCCTTCTCTTTGTGCCTAATAGGAATGAAAAGGCCTAGGTTTCACTTGGCCAGCATTTTCTCTGCCTCCTCTTCTAATATGTGTCTGTATGGTGTCAGGATCTGGCTAGGAGCCACAGCCACAAACCTCTTGGGGTCCTCTTTCCACACCCTCATTTCTTTCTAGAGCCTAATCTTGGCTGTTCCACTCCCTTGTTGCTCCAGCCAACAGTGGCCTTCGGGAGAAAGGCTAGCACTATGCTCCAGAGCAGCTATACGGGCTAAGTCCTAACGGCCTCTGAGGTCCCAGTAATCAACAGAGTAACAACTCACACACTTCACTTTCTCAGGGTGGCCAGCTTACTCCACTGACACCTATACGACCAGCGAGGTGTGGTGATGTCATTAAGCCCTAGATGGAATTGGGCTGCCTACTGGACTTGTTCCCTTATGGTATCTCATATAGAAAGGGTGGGAAATACAAAACTCAGAGTGTGGGTGTATATGCATTAGAAGCTTTCAGCACCCAAGACAGCAGAGTTCTCTGAATGCTCCCTTTCCCTTTACCCCCAATTATAGGGAAATGACACCCCTGCCAAGTACTTGCTCCAATTCCTCTTTCACTGTGGAAATCCCTTTTCTCACTGTGTCTAGAACATAATTCTCAGTGCTCTTCCCATCATGGTATCTAGATTTGATTTTCCAGTGGAAATGTCTGCAAGTCCCTCTTATCCCAAAACAGACAGCTACCTAACTCACATGTTAGCCCATCTCCGTGGCAACTTAAGGTATTGGTGACTTGTATTAAGCTGTAAATATGTTTCTTGGGAAAGAGAATACACTGGACAATCACCTCCATGATAACTCTCTCATGAAATACCAGTGAGATTCGCTCTAATATTATAGACAAAGTTTACCAGTCCACATGTGGTTTTCCCCCTAGAAGGGCTCACTGTAATAGTCCAGGCTGAGCTCAACCATGATTCCCCTGGAATCCCAATGCAGGGTCATGCCACCACACTCAACTTCACAAGGCCTTATCAGAAGTTCCTAAATATGTAAAACTTTTGATTATTCAATATTTACATAGGTTTAACACCAAATCACTAGGCACCAACTTCTGAACTAAACTGTTGTAAACAGTTTTACAGTATTTACACTATACAGTGTGATTTTTGCATGTAAGTTGCTGCAGAGTGTGTTTAATTAGACAGACAGGGAGGTTGCCTGGAGATTATTGGAGGGATTGCCTAATCCATGGTCTCGCTACCATCAGAACATTCTGGATTCAGAGGACATCTGTCCCCATGTGATTCAGATAGTCACAATAGCCCTGGTCTTGGAGACACTGCTTTTCCTACCCTTGGGTTGTACAAGATCCTGTAATAGAGTTTGCAGAATGTTCAAGTTGCCATTCTCACTGTTGATCCTTATACATACCTGTGAAACAATCATGGCAGAAAGCAACAGCATCATTTAACAAGTAAGAGTGCTTGAGTTTCAGAGAATGTAGCCACTTCCCCATGGTCACACTTTGCAAAGATTGAGGCCCAGACCCAATTCTAATCTACTAAACAGAATATGGACATGTGGAGGAGATTGGTCCCGAGGCCATGCAGAAACATAGAAAGTGATGCTTTGTATTTGGGTATCCCCTGTCTTGTGTCTATCCTGTCTTTCTTCTCACCTCTCCCATGTGACCTAGATCTTTGGGGGGATATACTGGCATGTCAAATGACTGTATTAATGATTCAAAATGGCCAAGCCATTGTGAAAATATGAAAATCTCTTTTAAAAAACCCAAAAGCTGTTTGAGCTCTCAAAAAGCCTGGCTATCAGTAGTTATCCCAAAGGACCTGAGTAGGAATATCTTTCTTATACTCCTCTCCCTATTATCCCCAGAAAATTACGAGCGATGATGGTGGTGGTGGTAGCAGATGCTTCTATAACGCTACATGCATTATTCCAAGCATCTCTCCTACACGACCTTATACAATCTCCACAACAGCCCTATTTCGAAAGTGCTTTGGATACAAGCATGTTATAAGTGAGGGCATCAGACACAGAGAAATTAAGCAATCTTCCCAAGGCTGTACAGTTAAGAAAAGTAGCAGAGCTGAGACATGAAGTCAGGTTGTGCTACTGATTCCATATTTGAAAAAATATATATAAGGACAAGTCGATCTTGAAGGTTACCAACCGAATGTAGATTTATTGAGATCCTTTGCAGACTTAGACCTCCCTTCATCAAGGGATGCCCGGCACTGTCAAGCTCATTAGCAAGTTCTCTCCTCTCTTCATTGCTGAAGCTCTAGCATCTCCTGCCCCAGGGAGACAGCCCTTCTTACCAGTCTCTGGCTACAGCATGGCCCCTTTCCATCCCTCCTGTCCCACACTCACCTTAAAACCCATTGGCCGTAGTTTACATGCTATTTCTGCATCATGCAGTGCATCCTCATGAGACTCCAAGGTGAAATAAATTTGGGACCGATTGCTATAAAGCAAATGGTCATTTGGAGCTGCCAAAAGGAGAAAAAAAAAAGCCCTGATTAATGGCCTCCAGCATAAGCACATGATAAGCCCTGCATGAGGATGGATCTCGAGGAAAGAAAAGTTATCTAAGCTCTTTCTACTGGACCCAATGAGTTAAGTGTCATTTCTAATCCTAATATTGTCCTGACTAACACCATAGCTTATCCATGCAAAGCAGTAGTGTTGCCCTCTTTTTTCAAGCAGTTCCTAAGAGGTGTAGTGTTCACGATATATTAGAAATTTTCACCTAGAGGAAACCCTGGCACTGCTCTGCAGATGCACACTGCTAGCGCCCAACAACCTGGCACCTGAATGAGCCACCGTCCAAAAAGAATAAGGCCTGGGAAGAGAGAGAAAGGCAGCCAGTTGGGACCCCTACCTTGACCCCAACCAAGCCAAGTCCATATTAGTCTTCTCGTTGTCGGGATGACCTGTAGCATAACAATACCTCCAGCATAACAATACTTCCCTCTCTCCCTGGCTTATGAACCTTTCCTGGAGGAAACAGTTATGCATTTACAAGGTCCATCCTCCTAGTGATGGCCAAATAAGAAAACACCCCCTCGACACAACTTTTAGGAGTCTTACTCTCACCATCACTGAATCACTAGAGTCCAGGCCTGAGTAGGTCTTCAACTCACCCATTCTTCAGATAGGAAAACTAAAGCCAATGAGGTGAAGTGATAAGTCACACGGCTGGTTGATGTTAAAAGTTTTGAGGCTTGGGTGGAGGAAAGAAAGTTCCTTTTACTGAGTGTGGGTATAGCATTTAGAATAATAGAACATTAGCCAGTTTCAGGATAAATATAGTCTGTGGAAGGGGCCCATTTCCCCTTAGAATGGTGAAGGTGGTATTGACTTTTTTTTTTAACCCAGACTGCTCCAAGGAGATTATTAATAAAGGTACAGGAATGATCCTTCCTGGGGAAGTGATAGCAGCAATAGAGAGGAAGGTGGGAAGGGGCTTTCCTGTCTGGCCCTTGGGAAATGGATGAAAGTATTCAGCCTCTCTTAGAATTCCATACATAAGTGGCCTCTACCTATTTCTGCTGCCAGAAACAGGTTTTGGTGTCTGCCTCTATGCCATCCCTCAGGAATATGTATGTTCTGAGGTGACCTGGGTGCCCATTACTTGCTCTTGATTTTAGCATAGAGTTTACAATATTCTCTAGCACTTTTCTGAAACACACACCCACTGGCCCATTGGCAGCTCACAACCTGCTTTGTTTTCGCACGGGCAGGGTATGAGTTACAAGGACAGCTGTGTTCCTCAGTTATCACAGCCAGTGGTTTTGCTCCCTTCTGCATTACCTGTTGCTGGCTTGGGTGGGACTGAAAAGTGGGGAGACTCCATCTCATTCTTCCTCCATCCATCAGAGATGGCCCAGGAGGCCCTAGGATCCCACAGCCCCTTCTGCTTTAGCCAACTGCCTCCACACCAGCATGCTCAGTTGGACACTGTGCCCTGACTGCCTGCAGAGGTGCTGGCTGGCACCACTCCGTGCTTCCAAGGCCACTTCCTGGGTTGGAGTGGGAGGAGGCAGGAGGAGCAAACAGGTCCCTGGGAGAAGTCTGGTACTCCAATCAAGCAGAGATGTGGGACTGCCTGGGTTGCCCTTGAAGCTACAAAGTGGACCCTCTCAGGCAACTCTTGGAGTAGGTTAGACAGAAGCATGCTCCCTTTGTAATCAACCCCTTGTTTCCTTATGGGGGGATCCCCAGCCGTTGCCTTGTTCTGCCATCCATTGGGTTAGAGGGGTCAAAGGGTTTGATGTCAGGGCACCGGCTAACTGCGGCGGGTGGAGGGGGCGGGGCAAATGCGTCTATTTCAGCCAAGGAATCCTGTGATAGGAAACGGTGACAATGAGTCACAGGGCAGCGGGGAGCGAGCCCCCCCTCCGCCCCCCCGCACAAGCTCGCGGGATGGTTTCTGAGGCGAGCGTGGCCCACTTCAGTTACCTCAGCGTTACACAATCCCCGCCTGCCCGCCCGCTTGCCCGCCCGCCCGCCCTCGCGGGGGAGGGGCCGCCGGCCCGGGCGGCTCGAGGTCCTTATGCAACCAGTGCTCTCCTGACCTAATTCCAGGCGGGACCCACCCCACAGGGAGCCTCGGCCCCGGAAGGGAGAACTCCCAGAGGCGGGTGTCGCGGACTCGGGCGCCGGCACTCCACCTCCGGCTGGTAAAAGCCAGGAGGACCGCGCGGGAGTTTGGAAAATAGTGCCAAGTTCCTCTGCTGACGGGGAAGGTGCCGGCAGGTGTATGGGCGAGCTCCAAAGTGTCCAGGAAAGACAGAGAAATAGAGACGGTGACACTGAGCAAGACCGAAACAATGACAAAACTGAGAAAAAAATGCGCAAAAAGGAACGGGATGAACTAGATAGAAACTGGAACCAGGAGGTAAAGGAGCAGAAAAGTAAGCAGGAGAGACGAAAAGAGCACGAGAAAAATAAAAGCAAGCGATAGAACCAATCAGAAGATTGAGACACAGCTTAAAAAAAAAAACACTAAAGTAGCAAAGACAAACTCCGAGCAGTGCCCCCTCCCTACTCCTCGTGGGCCACCGGCTCTTCCCTCGCCACCCCACCCCCAACCCCGCGCGCGCGAAACCAAGTCTGTCCCGTCTATCCCCCCGCCCCCGCCTCCCAGCGGGAATCGCTCCCCCGCCCCCTCGCGTGGCGAGCAAGCCCGTGTGGCCCAGGTGGCAGCGCAGGGGGACTCACCTAGACGCACAGCCTCGTTGTACTTGAGCAGAGCTGCCTCCACCTGGCGCTCGCGGTACAGCCGGTTGCCCTCATGCCGGAGTTGCGACGCCCGCGCGGGGCCCGGGAACAACTTGCCCAGGAGGCCGCTGAGTACCACGTTGACTCGCAGTTGCAGTGGCGCCTGCGACCCCGAGCGCCGCGGCCCGCGCGCCCTCCCACTGGCCACCATGAGTGCGGAGAGCTTGACCCCGCACAGGGTGCAGCGCCGATCGGCGGCCCGCCCGCGCTCCAGGCACAGTTTACAAAAGGTGTGGCCGCACCACAGGGACACCGGGTCGGAGAGAAACCCGTGACACTTCCTGCACTTAAAGCCATCCCATACCTCGGGGGCCACGGCCGCGGCCTCCCCTGCCTCTTTCAGTGCCGCCGCGCAGCAGCTCGAAGTGGCGCTCGGGTCTGAAGAAGCTGGCGCCATCAGCTCCTCTTGCGGGACACTGTCGGCCAGGCAGCGCACTAGCTGCTCCAGCTGCTCCGCCACGAGCTGCTGCCTCTCGGAGAGCTGTCGGTACACCTCGAGGGCTTCCCGAAGGTGCCCCCCAGATGCTAAGGCATCCGCCTGCGTGAGCAGGACTTTGCACTCCAGCGGCGTCGAGGCCGCCAGAGGCTGGCTTTGCTCTGGCTCTTGAGCCGCGGGAGCTTGGGAGCCCTCGGGTGTCACCTCCTCCGGGTGGGCGGCTGACTCTCCTGCGGCCACCGATGCCGCCGGCTCCTCCGGCTCCGCCAGCTCCAAGTTGTTGCTGCCGAGCTCGGCGGGCAAGCTCACCATCTGTGCGGTCTGAAGGGAATCCATGGAGAGAAGGAACTGCGGAGGTTGAAGTGAGGAGAGGCGTCTAGGAACAGGGAACTAGCAGGAGAGAGCGGCGGCTGGGAGCGGGCTGCGCCGACGAGAAGGCGGGATCGCCGCGCGCGCGAGTCTGCCTCGCCTCCCGAGCTCCATGCCGGCTGCCCCGCGCTGCCTAATAACTGTCTTGTCTCAGCGAAGCGTTATATAAAACGCAACCACGTGACTCCCACCACGCTGCTCATTGGCCGGCAGCGAGGAAATTGTTACAAAACCAGACAGTTTTGTAACAGCTTTGCGCTTGCTTCTTTTGGCTTGGCTTTTCTTGGCTTCTTTTTTGAGGTTGTTTGCATTTACTCTTTCTTTCTCACTCGCGACTTTGGGTCCTTTCTGGACTGGGGAGAGGTACACAACCTCTTCTTCCACGCTTTTCCGTCTCTAAACTCTTTGCCATCCCACCTCAAAAGTAGTCTGCAAACAGGTCCGCTCTGCCAGCCGCTTGCTGGTGTCCCCCGCCCGAGAAGCCGGTTCCTGGTCCCTATGGGCTCCAGTCACAGAAGTTGCTGGAATGCCAGGCTCCCCTCCAGGGGGCGATGGCTGCTGTCAGCAAAGGCACCGAGGGACACCCAAGAAGCTCTCATTTGTTCCCTAGAAGAGTTCTAAGTGCCCCTACTGAAGCTCCTGGGTTTCCTGGGGGATTCCCCCAAAAGAAACTTAGGGCAGTTTCGGGAGAGCTCTTTGTTTCTTACTGAGGCAGCGAATCCAGAGCAAAGGGTGCAGCGGATAAAAGAAGTTAGGCAGTTCGTGCTGGGCAGCAAGGATTGCTCACTAGGACCCCAGAGAGGCGCCCTCTGGCTTTCCTCTTTTTCCCCCTAACTCAGGGACCATTGCTGGGGCGAGCGGCGGGCACCCCGCTGGAGATTCACTGACTCCAGGACCCAGAGACCAGATGGGCACCACCTTGAAAGCTGAATTTGCTGTACACTCGGGGGCGTGAGAGAGTAGCAGAGGGAAGATACAGGCCCAAGACAAAGCAAATCCAGAAAAAAAAGTCAGAATTCAGTCACAGTTCAGCTGCCAAATAGCTTCCAGGTTCACAAGAGCTGACTTCTGCCAGCGGTGCCTCCCTCACCTTAGGGTTTGCACCCTTGCGCTAGGTTGAACACAAGTTGTTGGCTTGTGCCGGGGCCGGGTAGTTCTCAACTAGGCACCCTTAAAAATTGTCAGACTGGTCACAAACTACACAGGGGTTTGTTTACTGCTGGCCTTTGCATTTTAGACAAGAGCTATGAACAAAATGAACAGGCAGGGTTCCGGGATACCCCACTTCAGGACAGACACTGCTCCAAGAAGGAAGGCTGAGTTCAGTCAGGCTTGCTCTCAATTGTCTTCCCCCTCCCTCCCGCGCCTACAGGTCCTGGAGAGTGCTCACATTAAGATTCCAAGCAGAAGGCCACCAAGTTGCCTCCTGCTGTGGCCATTCAGCTGGGGGGTCTTGGGCAATATCATCTAAACCTGTTATTTTCACTTCTAAACAAATGTCTGGGATGGTTTTAGCTGGGATTAAGTCTTGTTTCAGAGCTGGGATGATAGACTCTTTCCCAGCATTGAGGTCCTTAATCCAGTCTTAAACCAACAAACACCAAGATCCCGGGGAATAAGTGTAGATAATGTGCAGCACACTTCATAGCATTCCCCTTCTTGTCAAACAGGACACTGAGTAGAGACGGGAGGCAGTTCATAGACTAGAAAGAGCAAGAAAAGAAACTAGGCTCAAGATCCAATCAGGAAGACAG
The DNA here is from genome assembly GCF_004785775.1 of Grammomys surdaster. Taxonomy (NCBI): domain Eukaryota; kingdom Metazoa; phylum Chordata; class Mammalia; order Rodentia; family Muridae; genus Grammomys; species Grammomys surdaster. Next base: position 2,117,279 of record NW_021604667.1, on the reverse strand, counting down.
GAAAACAACACAGGAAAATTTGGTGTAGTTTTGGCTTTGCCATGATTTGCTGTCAGATAGATGCTGGACAAAGCCTTGGGGTCCTAAAGTTTCCTTCAGCCCTAACCTTGAGTGTTTTTGATCCTAAAACCAGATTTCAGGTGTTAACTACTGAATCTCAAATAACTATTCCATATTCCATGGCAGGTTTGGGGAGATGGGGCATGCTTGGGACTGAAGACTGATTTCAGCAGCAGCTTCGGGGGAGCATAGGGCTCAAAGGCCATCTTCTATCATGATTCTGAAGCTAGGGAGCCCATCAGGAGACTGACCAGGAGATGCAGGAGGTGGAGAAAAGTCAATAGAGACCAAGCTACAGTTTCTGGTGGTTTGCTATCTGGGGCTGGGACACTCATTTCACTCCTTAGTTTACTCTGCTGTCTAGTGGAATTCCCAGCCCTAGTTCTATGCCTACCACTTCTGACACCTATAAGGAAGGACACTCTGTAGGGCATAGAAAGATTAATTTTAAAGGGCCATGATACTGGTAACAATGAAACCTCTTAATTTAAAAGCATTTATCCCTTTGACATCTCTAAAACATTATCCGAAATCATCATCTTCCAAAGGCAGTGGTGAGGATGTGCCTTGCTTCTCAAACCACTCTGTCTAGTAAGCTCCTTGAATTTATCCCTCTGTAACCTATTGGTGATGGGAAAACAAGGTTTCCGCCAGGTTGAGCAGAGGGTCACAGAACTGCCTGCATGGGGAAGGATGTGCTTCCCAGGCCCCTTCTGGACTCCTGCATGTACAGGATGCTGACCATGAATTTGATTAGGAATGGTTCTGATTATTAGGGTAATAGAGGGGCCTCTGGTGCAAAAGGCAGTTGTACCTAGCTAGCTGCTGACCAGACCAGATTCCATAGAAGAGCCACTGTAGTAGACTACACCCAAAGAGCATTCTACCAAATGCCGGGGAAACTACCACTGTGTTTTTCTTTCCTTCTTTATGTAAGTTAAACAAACACTAGGTTTCATGTATGTTTGTGAATCAAAGTGGAAGTCTCCTACTCAAAATAACCTCTTCCAAGCTCCCTCGGTAATAACTGGGGGATTCCTGGAGTGAGGGTAGGTGGAGGCAGTTGGCAAACTTTTCTTTTCTTATCCAATATTCCCACTGAAAGATCCTATTCTATCTGTTTCATTAAGATTGCACATAGCCAAAGTGAACTGGGGAGAGAACAAAAATTGAAATACTTCTCATTTTTACCAGTTACAAGAAAAGGTTTTCAGTTGGGCTCAGTAGAACCTCCCTGGGTCCCAGAGGGGAGTCTAAGCGGAACTAGACCCCCTAGCTCCTCCCCTCAGCCAAGACTGCTTCATACCCACCTCATTTGAGATATGATTTCATTAAAGATTTCTCTATAAAATAAAAGTTTGAGAGTCATGGGCATTTTCATCCATTTTCAGATATTTATATTGAGAATTGCCTATGTAGCAGACTGTATTCCAGGTACTGGAGCTTTTGTTAAGCAACCCTTATCTCTCAAGTGTTTTCTTTTTGGATAGCAGTACATCTTGTATCCCATGTCTGTGTATTGACTGAGTAAACTAGAAGCCCATAAAGAAAAGAACCAACAACTATCCTCCTCAGAATATATTACTTGAACAGGTTTTATTACACATAAATGAAAATCCTAGTACAGACTGGAAACATTCAGAGGGGCAAGCAGAAATCCAGCTGCAATGTACCTCTGTCCTGGTTTGTTCGTAAAGAGAGCAGGTATGTAGATAGTGAATATTTGACATTCCTGAGATGGAAGAGTTCAAAGTCAAGGATGTGGGTGAAAAGTAAGCAACATTCTCCTCCACACATACAATGCAGAGGAGCTTGGCCAACTCACATACTTTAGCCAAGTTTCTCATTTCAGAACCCAGGGTCGATTTAAACTCTTTAAAGACCTTCACACCTTGACTTGAGTAAAAGACTGTCCATTGCTACACAGAATAGCCCAAGTCTAGCACTAACATGAAGCTTACTTAGGTTTTACAGATGAGGAAAGTATGTGCCAGAGAACACTGGTGTCTTACTACAGGCCACAATGAGAATTCAGGACACAGCTAGGATTGGAAGCCAGGACTTCTTTCTCTATGTGAGTTTTCCCATGTGATCATTTTGCTTCCAAAAGACAAAAAGCATCTGTCCAAATAAGAAATTATGTCAGCTTTCCCATCTACAAGATTTCCATCAGTTCAACTATTGTGCATCAAATATGTGCTGTGTGCTAATGAAGCTGGCTTTTTTTGAGCACTGATATAAGGATGTGATAGACACACTCCCTACTCTCCAGTAGCTCCCTGAAGAAATGAGAAGCAAAGTTCTGAAGCAGTTAGGTGAAGACAACAGGCGGTATCTAAGAAGTGTCAAGGCTAGGGGATCAGTGTGTTCATGGGAGTGCTCAAAAACAACAGAAGGCAGCATTTCCCATCTTACAAAGAAGGTGCCTGTGGGCTAGGTGGCAGAGGATGTGAACAGCTGCATCTCAACTCAAAGGGGACTCCCTTGACATTGGTGCTGGGTTCCCTGAGAAAGGGGTAACATTCAAAGTTGAGTTGGTCAAGCCCCAGGGTACTTTTTTTGTGGTGCTGAGGACTGAACCCAGAGCCTCACACAGGTTCAGCAGGTACTCTGCCATTGCATCCCACTCTTAGCCCAAGCATCTGTAGTTTTAAAACTCCACAGACAAATGTGACATTCCATGTGGTCTAGTGTGCACCTGTGGAAAGGATGGGGCAGATCTTACTTTCCCTACTTCATACTTGGTATCCCCAAAGGACCCCAGGGATATCAAGAGTTCTTTGCTACATTTGAATGGAGGGCAAACTGAAGGACTGAGACTTTCGATGGTAAGGTAGCCTGCCAAGCAGGAAACAAAGCAAGATCATAAAATACTAAACTGAGGAAGGTTTTCTTTATTTATCACCAAGACAGTTCAGACCTGCTTCCACGGCCAGTGACTCCATTGTCCAAAGTACAAAAACAGAGCAAGGTTGTGGAGCTCACAGCCAGGTAGGAAAGCCACAGCAAGGGTTGTTGCTGGGAGCGTGCTGTTTTTGAGTTCACTGCATGACTCGGCCCAAACCACTTTCCCCTTCTCTTTACGTATGTTCTTCACCTATTAATAATGATGTCCAATGTCACTATCATGATTAGCTCCCAGTGATGGAAAAGGCACGGTCCTGACATCATTCCTGGGAACAGAAGGAATCCATAGCCATCTGCCAATGGTTATGAGGAAAATGTCTGTGGGCTACCTTCAGAATAAGCACCTTCTCTCCGGAGAAAACTCAACTAGACCGGATCCTGACTTAGGACACAGTGGAACAGCAGACAGTGTGGACGTTCTAGTGGCTCTGGCTGGGAGTATTGTGGCCTTAGGAGAGAAGAAATAAAAGACACATTAAAAGATTGCTCCCAGCACAGGCACATAGGTAGCAAAGGACAGCCTTATCTGGCCTCAGTGGGAGAAGATACACCTAATCCTGTGGAGACTTAATGTCCCAGGGAAGGGGGATGCTGGGAGGTGGAGTGGGGGTGTGTGGGTGAGGGGTTGCAGGGGGGAGCACCTTCTCAGAGGCAAAGAGGAGGGGAGCTGGGTTGAAGAACTCTGGGAGGGATGACTGGGAAGGGGAGGCAACATTTGGAATGTATATAAGTGAAATGGTTTAATAAAAATCACATAAACAGATATGGGGGGCAGGAGAGAAGCCCGAGGACCAGAAGAATGAATGAAAATATGCAACCTCGGGGGTGGGTGGGAGATGGGGAACCTCTAGAATGTACCAGAGACTTGGGAAGTGAGAGACTCTCAGGACTCTAAGGGAGGGACCTTAGATGAAATGCCCTACAGTGGAAAGAGGGAACATGCAGTGTCTACCTCCAGCAAAAAAGACAGGGCATCAAGTGGAGGAATGGAGTTGACATCTCACAGTCAAAAACACTGACCCAGAATTGTTCCTGTCTAAAAGAACTGCAGGTACAAAAATGGAGAAGAGACTGAAGACAGGAGTCTATCATAGCTGTCCTCTGAGAGGTTCTACCAGCAACTGAATCATACATATGCAGATACTTGCATACAACCACTGGACTGAAGTTAGGGACCCCTATGGTTGAATTAGGTGAAGGATTAAAGAAGCTGAGGAGGAGGGTGACCCCATAGGAAGACCAGCAGTCTTAACTAAGCCAGACCCCTGAGATCTCTCAGACACTGAGCCTTCAACCAGGCAGCATACAGGAGCTGGTCTGAGGCCCCCTGCACATATATAGCTGAGGAGTGCTTGGTCTAGCCTCAATGGGAGATGTGCTTAATTTGAGGCCCCAGGGAAGGGGGAGGCCTGTTGAGGACAGCACCCTCTCAGAGGGAAGGGGGAGGAGGAGTGGGATGAGGAACTGTGGGAAGGGGGACTGGGACGTGGGACAATGGCTAGAATGTAAATAAATAAAATTTAAAAAATTTAAAAATAATTATACATTAAACTTATTTCATCCTGTTTAAAAAATAAAATAAAATAACAACCAAAAAAATATTGATCAGGAGTGAATTTCCTGACATTGACAAGACTAGAAAATGGTTAGAATTAGCAGTTAGCTTTTCCAATTGTACTCAACATTAAAAGGATGAATGATATTGATAGTCTACACATGTATCTATTCATCTATTAAGGGACACTTAGACTGCATCACCTTTGAGCTACTGTATATAATACACCTTTAAACTGAGGTAAACAAATATCCCTTTGAGATTCTGTGATTAACACTGTAAAGTAGATACCTAGAAGTGGAATTGCTGAACCATGTGGTATGTACCTTTTTTTAAAATTTTTTTATTGGGTGTTTTATTTACATTTCATATGTTGTCCCCTTACCCCATCCCCCACCCACCTGGGAACCCCCTATCCCCTTACCCCTCCTCCTTCTTCTCTGTGGATGTAACCTCTATCTACCCCCCCACTCCCACCTCCCCACCCTCAAAATTCCCACCCCCAGGGCATCCAGCCTTCATGAGGTCAAGGTTCTCTTCTTCCACCTATGCCCAGCAGGGCCCTCCACTCTTACATGTACAGCTGAAGCCATGGGTCCCTCCCTAAGTGCTCCCAGGCTGGTGGTTTAGACCCTGGGAGGTGTGGTTGGTTGGTATTGTTGCTCTCCTCATGGTGCCACAAACCCTTTCAGCTCCTTCAGTCTTCACTCCTCCAATGGGAACCCCATGATCAGTTCAATGGCTAGTTGTGAGCATCTGCCTCTGAATATGTCAGACTGTTGAAGGCCTCTGAGGAGACAACTATATCAGGCTCTTATCAGCATGCACTTCCTGACTTCCACATCAGCATCTACCTTTGGTGACTGCACATGGGATGGATACTCAGGTGGAAAGGTCTTCAAATGGCCCCTCCTTCAGTTTCTGTCCCTCAGTTTGTCTCCATATTTGCTCCCTTGAGGATTTCGTTGCACCTTCAAGAAGGAGGAAACTCCATAGCACATTCCACAACAACTGAACCATTTTATATCCCCAGTAGCAATGCACAAGGGTTCTAACTTCTCCATTTCCTTGTCAACACATTTTAAAAATAGAAGCCGCCCTAGTGCATGTGAAGTGTTATCTCATTGTAGTTTAAATTAGCATTTTTGATGATCAATTACTTCATAGACTTTTTGGAGATTTGTATATCTTTTTTTACAGAAATATATATTTGGGTTTCTGTATTGATTTTTACTATCATGTTGAAATTGTTTCAAATTATTGAATTCCAGAAGTTCTGCAGCCCATCAATACCTCAGCAAATTCACAATTGATACATATTTTTCTGATCCTGTGAATTATCATTTTCCTTTGTTGATAATTTCTTTATTTGAAAAGTTTGGCAAGACTAGGATTTTGAATAATCTAGATCCAGGATCTGGCTATGAGGCTAGACACGGTGGAACGTGCCTGTAAACAGAATCTGGGAGATTGGACACAAGGATCACTGCCAGTTCAAAACCAGCCTGGACTTCACAAGAAATTCCAGGGTAACCTAACCTGCAGGGTTAGGCCTCAGTTCAAAAGCAACAACAGCAACAACAAATCTAGCTAGACAATAGGTACAATTCTCAATGTTGTTGAACCTATGTTTGTGAGCTTAGGTTTTTTTTTTCCATCTGAAAAATTGGGATACTTATAGGAGAACCTAGTTTATAAATGACATCACATCAAATTATACCTCAGTCTAGTTCACTCTAAATGTTCAATAACATGAAGACCTTATTTAGTATCAGCTTTAAGAAAGAAGCAGAAAGAGTATAACTGTGATAATAGTTCATATCAAAAATATTAAATAACCAAGTTGAACACGGTAATATTATGCAATACTTAATACTAGTATAGCAGGTTGCACTTTTAAAAACACTTAAACATGCATCATTCATTCAACAGACTCTTCTGAGAACATACTCATGAGTAAGACATAGTTCTGCAGAACTGAGTGGGAGAAAGAAACCAGGAAAAGGGCAGTTTCAATCAGGTTGATGAGTGCTAAGAAGACAGAAGCACGAAGGGAAGGAAACACAGAGAAAAATCAGTTCAGATTGGGGGAGGACCTCCTGGGAAGATAATAAGGGCACAGAATTCCAAACAATTCAATAGCTAAAGGAAAGAAAGGGCAACTTGGAAGGACTGAGTGTTCTAGGTACAGCAAGAAACTAGCACAAAGGCTAGAGGTGAAAGAAGCTGCTTTGGGAAAGAACTATTAGTTTACTATGACTGTAGTCTAAAAATTAAGGAGAGTGGTGTGGGAGAACCTAAAAAGTGAAGCACCTGTCAGTCATGAAAAGTTAGTTTAGATCAGAGTAAGGGGTTGCAATATTTTCTTTTCATTTAAAACAGGATTGTCTTACTATGTAGCTCAGGCTGGCCCTCCAACTTGTGGTCGTCCTCTAAGAGCTACTACATCCAGCTTTGGGAGTTAGAGTCTTTATTTTGGAAATTACAGAGAGTTAGCCAGGGACTAGAGAAAAGAAATGATATGTTCGGGGCTGGAGAGATGGCTCAGCGGTTAAGAGCACTGACTGCTCTTCCAGAGGTCCTGAGTTCAAATCCCAGCAACCACATGGTGGCTCACAACCATCCGTAATGAGATTGGATGCCCTCTTCTGGTGTGTCTAAAGACAGCTACAGTGTACTCATCAATAAAATAAATAAATAAATCTTTTAAAAAAAAAGAAATATTAAAAAAAAAAAGAAATGATATGTTCTTTTTTCTTTTAAAAAGATCACATTGGTCACAGTGGAAAGACTAGAATATAGCTGAGAAAAGAAAGAAGCACAGTATCTGAGAGACATTTCAAATAAAAAGGAGCAGAGTTGGGAATAGAGTGGATGGCCTCAGTTGATACTTTGGGAGTTAGATACTTCTCACAGTTTTATTCAAGCTGAGCAGTTGGGTTTGAGGAAGGCTAAGTAGCTTGTACAATGTCCATTTTGTCAGATAGGATTCTGGCATCTCATTTGGACACCTCTCACTTTATGAGGTGATGCTGGTACACAAGTCCCTAGATCTGCTTGTGAAAATTCCCTTTAAGGCCCCTAATCCCTGTTTCCCCCGTGGCTCCTGTGCAACAATGTCATTTTAGAAGAGATTTATCAGAGGTTTTGATGGTCTATCAATGCACTGTAGCTTTGAATACTTAACCTTCAGAACATTCTTTTACCTTCCATCCAACTGAGTGTTAAGTGAGTAAGAAACCTACAATGTGAACATTTCCAATCCAGGAAGGCTCACATAAATAGGCTGGAAAAAGCCAGAAAGAATTAAATAATGCCATCTGCAGGAAGATAGATACAACTAGAAGTAATTATATTAAGTGAAATAGATAAACATAGACATAGATAAACATCGAATGTTTGCACCAATTTGTATATCCTGGATTTTAGATAGATACATTCAATCACACATGTATATAGAACCCTAGAATATAAATGAGATTGCCTAAAGGAAATGAATAAGAATAATAAGAAGGAGAGGAGAAAGGAAAGGGGGGGAAGAGAATATAGTCAAAGTATGAAAAAGTCTTTATGAAATTCATCACTATGTACAATAAATAGACGCCAACACAAAAGATCACTTGATTGTAGCCAAAAGGCCAAGAGTGATAATGAAAAATTTATATTAAAAAAGTCAGCATCAGCCACAAATAGCTGTGAGATATAGCTAGTCATATTTGTCTCATAAATTCATATCTGAAAACCAAGGGAGAATAGACAAAAAATACACTCAAATTCAATAAGTTTATGAATGCCTCTTAAAAATAAATGTGCTTTCAAACTGAGTAAACACTTGCCTATCAGTCTGCTCAGCAAATAGGTTTCTTGATCTAATGCCCTTGGAGTTGATAGGGATTTTCTCCAAAACTCTACTGTTTGCTCACTTGGGAATATGTCCCCGTCCTGGAATTGCTGAGCATGGTGTTATCAAACCCAAACTGTCAACCAAGATACATAGGTATGTTTCTATCTAGGACACTTGTATTAAGAAGATTTTTATTTTGTCAAGGATGGAAAACTCACTGAAGAAAAATGAACAAGGAGGCAAAAGTTCCAGCTTACAGAACAGCCACCTAATGTATCTACCCTGAGGCATCAAGATGATGGAATGTTGTCTGAGTGAATGGCAAGGCACAGTCTATGCAGAGGGAGATGATGGCAGCATTATTCTTTCATAGCTAGGAAAGTCTGTAAGCGAGAAGATTTTGGTGATATAAACCATACAGGGCTACAAACTGCTGGAGTAGCAATTCCTATTCAATAGGAAGGATGGAACAGTCTGATGCAACTACATTCCCAGCAGTTGAGATGTATTATAGGTCACAGAGCCTTTGAAGGTGATGTCCTTGGAATATGAGAGTCAAAGTAGAGTCTTGTAAGAGGCCACTGTTTCTTATGATCTGCTGCCTTTCCACGACTTGCATGAGCAGCAGGAGAGGCTGCGTTTGAGAACCCTGGGCTCTTTTACTCCCCTTTTATGGAGGAGGCACCCCTCTAGAGGTTTCTGTTTGAAGAGCACCTACAACACTTTCGCTGCAGCATGGTAACTAGGAAGTCAGCAAAGGCCAAGTGACATGCTGTCATGTGTGTGGAGTGGAGGCAGGATCGCATAAGACACCATGATACCCTATCATTGTCTCAGCGTCCCAGGGCAAGGGAAGTCATCTCATTTGACACCCTGCAAGGCATCTAAAGAAATAAATGGCATAGAAAGGCCTGTGTGCACAGTTAGGCACTGTGCAGATGGAAGAGATAGATTTATTCACGGGACATTTTTCAAATACTCATCCTGTGCAGAGTACCATGGCAGGTGTCACAGGCGATAACAAAGCCTTGACAAAGTGTTGGGCATGATTCTTCAAAGGGCTGTGCCTTCCCAGAGAAGCTAAACATTGATTTAAGCACATCTTTCTTAATTCAACAAAACATGGAGGAGTGAGCATGCGCTGAAAAAGGGAGTCTGCCCAACACGGCCAGTTTTCAGGCAGGCTATAAAGGAGGGGCTTGAAATGGTCTTCCAGGGATTCTCCCTGTCTGTTTGACATTATACCGAAAGTTCTCTGGGGTGTATGCTCTGGGGTCTCTCTCCTGCTCCACCCTAGCCTGAAGGTAGGTCTACATCTGGCCACTTCTGTGACTGGCAGAGGGAGCTGAATGGGAACGAAAAAGATCCTTCTTTAAGGAACTGTGTTTGTCTTACCCTGTCTATTGAGACTGTAAACTAAAAGCAAGGTGTAAGTCTTTGGCACCAGTAACTCAGTCCACAGCAAAACTCCAAGAATACAGTAAGTGCTCAATGCATTTTCACCACATGATTGAATTGCTAGTGTCTGAATCACCTGCCGCACTGCTTTAAGTGAACAATCAAGCCTTTTCTGACCCGCAAACAATCTTGCTTTTCATATATAATGAAATATCCCCAGGAGGAGTCAATTGTGTGGTAGGTTAAGAGGGTTCCCCATTCTTCAATCTTTTCATCATCACAGAATCCCCATCAAATACTCTGTTTGCCTTTTATCCAGGAAACCATGTCCATCCCTCCCCTACAATCAAGGACCCTGGGAGGATCTGCATGTAACTTACCATGGCCCTGAAGAGATGGTGTCCTGCCTTGCTGCCCCTCAAGGAACACTGCTTTTCCTTCAAAGCCCCAGTGACTTCCTGCTCTGAGGAGCCATCCCTGAGAAAAGCCTGCAGGCAGTGACCCCTTCTGGCTCCCTCGGCTGCACGGCTGAGTGACTCATGATTGTACAGCCATATATGCTCGAGTCATTTGAGTCACAGATATGGTTTCACACATAGTTTTCTCCCAAATAGACTCGAAGATCCTGGCTGCCACGGATGGTGCCATCTACTCAGGAATGAGGCACTGCTATGTAGGTGTGCAGATTGAGATTCCAAGAGAACTGATCAGAACCTTTCAGGAACTCTCAAGCCAAAGGCATTTACTTAGTATAAACCTGGTTGACTTACCTTTCTGCAACCAATTTGCCCCAGAAGACGATATACAGATAAGAAGTAACTTGTGAGCCAGTGAGGTGGCTCAGGTAGTAAAGATACTTGCCACCAATCCTGATGGCCTAAGCTTCAATCCCTAAAGTCCCACACAGTGAGAGGGAAGAACCTACTCCTGTAAGTTGTCATCTGATTTCCACATGTGTGCAGTGGCATGTGAGTAAACATCTCCCCACCCCCACAATACGTATATGCATGCACAAGCACACATGAAAACAAATGTAATAAATTAGTACCCTGTAAAAAAAAAGGAAGACTCTTGTTTCAATTTCAAACTAGAAATGAGCAATTCCAGCTATTTTCCTGAGTTTGTCAACAACTTGTGTGTTTTTTTTTCTTTTTTAAAGTTAACTGCCTTTGGTCTCAATTTCTTCAATTTTAAAAATCAGGGAAACCTCTACTTCTGGCTAAGAGGTAGTAACAGGGTATGTGTCCACCTTCCTTTATGAAAATAAACAAACAATTAAAATAAATAAAGATGATACAAATAAAGAATTCTCAAGACACTATTGAAGGAGGATCGTGACTCTCAGTCTAGCCTGAGCTATATAGTGACATTTTTGTCCCAAAATAAGTAAGTACTAAATAAATAGATAAAAATAATGAACTGTTTTCAACTATAGCCACCAAATGTGATGTGGACTCAAGTAAGCTGTACCCTCTTCTCACTCTCTTCCATTAAGTTTGACCAAGTACTTCGGGTGCTTGCCAGGTATAGCCACCTCCTCTCTGCCCATCTCTCTTCCTTTGGGACCCATTTGATTCCTACACACTTGCTATGGGGGGGGGTTGTAGCCACCACTTATAAGGAGGACTCAAGTATGCTACCTATGCTTTGTCTCTTGGTCTACCATCATTTGGGTCACCTAAGTACCTCAGCTTCTTGCCAGAGACAGCCAACTTCCTCTTCTCAGTCTGTCTCCCTTCCTTCAGGACTTATCAGATTCCACCTCTGATGCCCAAGGACCTTTCAGCCATCACATGTTACCTAGACTCCCAGAACCATGCCATATCCTGACTGAGACACTCCAGTTGCCCTATGGGGACTTGAGGAGTCAGTGCTGCCAGGGGAAAATGGCTCTAGGATCTTTAATCAAACTGCTGAAGACATCCAATTGTAGCAGAGAAACAGAAGCCCTGAACAGAGGCAATATCCCCAAATACTAGAAAAACAGAAAATTGATATCTCAACCCTGCTATGAATTTATGAATTAGCTTCACCCTGAACACTGTAAACACCTCTGCTGAAGAAAAAAGTTCAAGCAAGAAAAAGCAAAAACTACAAATCTAATAGTAATGTCCCCAAAGGAAAATGATCTGGAGGAACTTACAAAGAATTCGAAAGAATGATTATAATTGTGGTCAAACAAATCAAAGAATAAATTCTCCACAATGCATCATAGTTAAAACATTAAAAATACAGAATAAAGAAAAGGTATTGAAATACACATGGCAGAAAAGTCAAGTCACTTATAAAAGGGGGCCTAATAGAATAATATATGATTATTCAACAGAAATCTTTAAAGTCAGAAGGGCCTGGAAAGATACACTCCAAGGCCACAACTATCAAACCAGGCTATTAACTCCAGATAAACTACCTATTAAAATTGAAGGAGAAATAAAAACTTTCCGTGATGAAAACAGATTAAAGACATTTATGACTAAAAGCTAGCTCTCTTAAACAGAAATGGAACAATGAAGACACCAACAGACATGTTATTGTGGAAAGGAGAACTCTCATAGGACTTCACTCCTAAACAAAAAAACTACAGTTAACTAAGGAATGCTGAGAGCAAGAGAAAGTAGTCTTCTCTAGGGAAAAAAATCACACCAGTTGGCTGTCGAGTACCAAGGGGTCAGACCTGAAATCATATACACAAAATCAACATAAAATGGATTCATCAGGTTGTATTTATATATTTATACATATATGTGACAATGACAATTAAAGAAAAAGAGGTCATGAATTTGAGAGGGGGTGGAGGAGTACATGGAAGGAGCTGGAGAAAGAAAATAGAAGAGGGAAAATGGTACAATTTAGTCTAATTAAAAAATAGTATCCACTATGATCAAAGTAGGTTCATCCCAGAGATGCAGGGATGGCTTAACATATGTAAGTCAATAAATATAATTCACCACATAAAAAAGACTTAAGGAAAGGAACCATCATTAAATGCCGGAACAAGGAACAATCTTTATCCCTTCATGATAAAAGTCTTGGGGAGACTAGGGATACAAGTGACATACTCAGGTGGTTTACAGCAAACCCACAGCCAACATCTACCTAAATGGAGAGATACTAAAAGCATTTCCGTTCTAATCAGGAACAACACAAGGGTATTCACTCTCTCCATACATAGTTAAAGTAGTAACTGAAGTCTTAGCTAGAGCAATAAGATATCTGAAGGCAATCAAGAAGATACAAACAAGAAAGGAAGAAGTCAAAGAATCTTTATTTGCAGATGATATAATTGTATACATAAAAGATCCTAAAGATCCCATTAGAAAACTCCCACAGCTGGTGAATACTTTCAGCAATGTAGCAGGATACAAAATTAATACACAAAAAATCAGTAGCCATCCTATATACAAATAGCTAATGGACCAAGAAAGAAATCAGGGGAATAATTCCATTCACAATAGCTTCAAAAATATCTTGAAATAAATCTAACCAAGGAATTGAAAGAGTTGTATTATGAAAACGTTAAGGCATCAAAAAAGGAAATTGAAGAATATTGGAAATACATTCCATATTCATGGATTGGCAGGATAAATACTGTGAAAATGGCTACCCTACCAAAAGCAATCTACATATTCATCTCCATCAAAGTTTCAACACAAATTTTCACAGGAGTAGGAAACTAATTTTAAATTTCATGTGGAAACACTGAAGATTTGGGACATCCAAAATAATCCTAAAAAATAAAGCAGCTGATACTATTCTAGATTTCAAGTTATATTAGAGAGTTAAAGTAATAAAAACAGCATGTTAGTGACATAAAAACAGACTCATAGATCAATGGAATAGGAAGGAAATATGTTTAAACTCATTGGCGTAGAAAAGGACTGTTTTTTTTTAATACTTTAAATAATTTTGACAGTCCAGTTGCTATCCCCTTCCCATTCACCCTCCAACAGTTCTCTGTTCCATCCCTCCTCCCAAACACCATCTCCAAGAGGAAGTCCCCACACCCTCATGACCCTCCTACATACTCTGCCAGGTCTCCCCACTCCCTCGGGTCCCATGTCTCTCAAGGGCTAGGTGTGTCTTCTCTCTCTGAGCCCAGTCCAGGCAGTTCTCTGCTGTGTATATGTCAGGGGCCTCAGACCAACCAGTGTATGCTGCCTGGTTGGTGGTCCAGTATTTGAGAGGTCTCAGGGGTCCAAGTTAATTGAGACTGCTGGTTCTCCTATAGGGTCACCCTCCTCCTCAGCTTCTTCCAGCTTTCCCCTAATTCAACCACAGAGGTCAGCAGTTTTTGTCCATTGATTGGGTGCAAATATCTGCATCTGACTCTTTCAGCTGCTTGTTGGGCCTCTCAGAGGGCAGCCATGCTAGGCTCCTGTGTGTAAGCACACCACAGCATCAGTAATAGTGTTTGGCCTTGGACCCTCTCCTTGAGATGGGTCGCAATTTGGGCCTGTCACTGGACCTACTTTCCCTCAGTCTAGAAAAGGACTTTCTGAACAGGTCACCAATAATAGTGCAGCCATTAAGATCAACAATAAATACTTAAGATCTCATGAAACCAAAAGTTTCTGTACAGCAAATGATACCATAATTTGAGCAAAGAGACAGCCTACAGAATAGGAAAAAAATCTCTACTACCAATACAGAGGGTTACTTAGACTATACAAAGAACTAAAATAAAGCAAAAACAAAAACAAAAAAAGAAACAAAAAATCCTAAATATCAAGAAAACAAAACCCAATCAAAAAAATGGAATAAAATGAGTTTTCAAGAGACAAAATGCAAATGACTAAGAAAATGGTTGTTGTCTTTTTAAAAATGCTCAAGGTCTCTAGCAATCAGGGAAATGCAAATGAAAAGTACTGTGAGATTTCATCTTACCCCAGCCAGAATGGCTGAGATCCAAAAAAACAAATGACGACAAATGCTGGCATGGATGTGGGGAAAGAGGAACACTTACTCACTGCTGGTGGGAGTGCAAACTGGTGCAGCCACTATGGAAATCAGTGTGGAGGTTCCTCAACAAAACTAGAAATAGATCAACCACATGATCCAGCTCCATCACTCTCAGGCACATATGCAAAGGACTCTGTAGCCTACTATAGAGATGCTTACACCCCCAATCTACTGCTCCTCTCCTCTGTCTGTATAGTTTTTCTACCTGTGGACATTGCAAATTAATAGGATAATATTACATGGTCTTCATATTCAATATAATAACTTTCAAGGTTGATCCATGTTGTGACTTGTATTTACTTTATTTCTTTTGGTTAAATAATATTCCATTCCTAGAGTAATGCCCAATTTGTTTACATATTCATCTGCTGATGGGTATTTGGGCTGTCTCTACTTTGTGGTTATTGTTATTGGCCATGGGTTTTGAACCTAAGGCCTCGTGCATGATAAGCAAGTTGACTGCCACTTAGTTATAGCTCTACACACACCCCTGCTTTTTAAACTTTGTGACAAAACCAGCCTAAGTGACCCAGGCTGTCTTTAAAATCACTGTATCCCAGGATGACTGTGAACTTGAATCTTCCGGCCTCGGCCTCTGGAGTAGCTATAAGCACAAGTCTGAGCTACCCAGGCTGTGTTGAGTCTTTTCACATGTTCATTGTCTATTTGTATAACTATCTTCCCTAGGGAATGTCTATTCAGATATGTGGAAAAATACTACATGCTTATTAATTCTGAATCCTTAGTGACCTTTATATAGCTAGCACTCCTTTACATTAATGATAAGTTGACATTTTTCTCCCATCGTATGAGTCGTAATTCCATTTTTGTCATGGTGTTCTTTCAAGCAGGAGCTCAGGGCAGGAATCTTGAGGCAGGAACTGAAACAGAAGAACACAGAAGGAATGCTGCTTAGTTGGGCTGCTCTCCAAGTATTGCTCAGCCTACTACCTTATGCCATTGAGGATCACTTCTTCCCAGTGGTGGCATCACCCACAGCAGGCTGTGCTCTCCTGCTCCCACATCAATCACTAATAAGATAATGTTCCACAGTTTACTTACAGGCCAGTCTTATGGAGGCGGTTCTTCAATTATAGCTCCCCCTTCAAAGATTAACTCTAGCTTGTGTCAAGTGGATAAAAAAAAAATACTAGCCAGCACATTTTTATATGTGATATGAGACATAGTCCAACTTTCTCCATTTAACATGTGGATATCCCACTTTTCCAGGCTTATTTATTCTTTCCTCAGTGAATGGTCTTGATGCCCTTTTCAACAATTATTCGTACATATGTGGATTCTTAATTCTATTGTGTTGAGTTGTATAGCTATCCTTATGCCCTTATTGCACTAGTTTGATTATTAAAGCTTTGTAGTAAAACATGAAACCAAGAAGTGATATTTTTCTTTTCTTTTTTCCCCTAAAATACAGTTTGGTGTCATTACATGTTTGTGTTTTGGTAAAGAATAAAGCACTCCCGAGAGTGTTAGTTTGGGTTCCCCAAAGAAGAACCGTCTGCCCTTCAAGTGTGCTAGTGGTGACTAGATAGAGGATTCTGGAAAATCAAATTTCATTGCTCAAGTGATTTTCAAACTCAGAGTAAAATCTTACTATCAGGTTAATTATGCATAATTATGGATTTCATTGGCATTGTCACAAATGGATAGAGTATATTTAATTACATTCACTATTACCTTCTTTTGTTCTCTTCCAGACCCCACTGAAGCCCTTCCTCTCTATGACCATTCTTCCTTTTCACTTTCATATGTTTTTACTTATTTCTTTACTTTGGAGACCCAATGAGTTTAATTAGAGTTGCTTCCATGACTGGGGCAACTTATCAGTGGCAGTGCCGAATAAAATGCCTCTTTTTCTTCCAGGGGCCATTAATGGGCAACACCTCCTTAGGGTGAGGTGGGATGAGGCACAGCCTTATGAGCCCCTCCTTCCACCATGATGAAACACTGAGAGTCCTCGTCTTGTACAGGTCCTTTGCATGTAATCACAGTTGCTATAAATTCATAGCTGAACCTAATGGCTATGTCATGGCCAGATGGCAGCCTTCCACAACACTTCTTACCTTGCTTTCTTTGCTTACAGTCTTTCTGTCCCCTCATCTGCAATGTTCCTTGAGAGCCTTGTAGTGGTGATATACTCCTGCTTAGGGTTGAGCATTCACTAGTTACTTAGTCCCATCACTCTGATCACTTATGAATCACTGCAGTAACTGACACCCTGGAGTGACAGTGGCAGCATTCTGTGCACATAAAAGTGTTTAGAAAGCAGTTTGACAAGTCCAATACAATTAGTGAAACAACAGTAGCCACTTCCCCATTATGACACATGACTTCTCCAGCCACAGGCTTTCTTTGGCTAGCTTTGCAGTATTAATCATGGATTCCCTCCATAGGCACATCTTGCCTGGCAGTTCAGTGTTACAGCACAGGATCCACGGATGGTTGAGACTGTTGATATCTTTTCTCCCCTAGCAGCTATGCAACCAAAGTGTGGTGTGTGTGGTCTTTAGCAAAGCAGTCATACCACCAAGTTCTGCTGGGCAACCAAGAGTAGTGGCGATGATAGCCTATATTGATGTGGGGGCCCTATGAGCCTCCTTGACCAGCAACTCACAGCCAGCCAGCCAGCCAAGCCCTACCACTGGGATTTTCATTTACTGACCTATTACTTTCAGGTGCAGTTTTTCCCCCCAGGCAAAGCACATATGTGTAAGTTCTTCCTTGATTTATTTTGTAACTGGTTTGCTTGCTCTCCACCACTTTCCTCCCCTCTCATAGCCACTTAAACCTTTCCATCCTTAGTATACCCCCTACCACTTTAATATCACACGTGTTCTACTGCCTTTTCTAGCCTGTCTCTTTCTCTAACTCTCATGGCTCCTTTCCAACTTCCTGGTCTCTATAAACACTCATAGCTAGCATCCATACAAGAGGGTACATGTGGTATTTGTCTAAGCCTGAGTTACTAACACCATGTATTTTCCAGTTCCATGTATTTTCCTGCCAATTTCTTAATTTCCGTTTTTCTTTACAGCTGAATAAAATTCTATTGTATATATTTATCACATTTTCATTTTCCATTTGTGGGTTGATTGACAACTAGGTTGATATAATTCCTTAACTATTGTGAATAGAGAGCAGTGAGAAACATCAATATACAAGTATCTCGATGGTGGGATGCAGAATTTTTCAGATATATGCCTGAGATTGGTATATCTGGGTGGTATTATAGTCTCAGTAATAGAATTTTTAAAGAACTTACATACTTATTTACACAGTGGCCAAATTTTGGGACCCACCATGTGGGTACTAGGAATTGAACATGGGTTCCCTGTAAGAACCACAAGTGCTCTAAACAACTGAGCTGTCTTGCCATCTCTTGGGTTTAATTTGTGTACAGAACAAGTGATAAGATCCAGATTTATTCTTGTAAGTGTAGACAGCTATCTTTCCCAACATCATTAATTAAATGAGTATTTTTGCTATCTTTGTGAAAAATCAGGGAGCTGGAGCTTTATG
Organism: Grammomys surdaster; assembly: GCF_004785775.1. Taxonomy (NCBI): domain Eukaryota; kingdom Metazoa; phylum Chordata; class Mammalia; order Rodentia; family Muridae; genus Grammomys; species Grammomys surdaster. Next base: position 2,099,019 of record NW_021604667.1, on the reverse strand, counting down.
GATATTATAGTCTGTTCCTATGACCTGCACATCTGCTTTTATGCTTTGTCGGTTTTGTTGCTATATCACTGTCATATAACTTGAAGTGAGGTATTATAATGACTCTAGTCTTTCTTCCCTTAGGAATGCTTTGTATATTGGAGATCTTTTGTTCTTCCATTGGGATTTGTGATTTTTTTCAGTTCCCCTTTTCAGTACCCAGATTCCCCCCAGAACTATGAAAATTTGCATAAAACAGAACTTGTATGAGGCCAGACACACACGACCCCAGGTTCCCTCAGTTCCCAGTTACACTTGAGACTTATGCAAACTCAAATCAACCATGGAACCTGTAAAACACACACACACACACACACACACACACACACACACACACACACTCTACCATCACTACCACCACTATCAACAACAACAACAAAACCCAAAACATGTGACCCTAGATACTTACCCATTCCCATCTTTCTGTGTAAACTCAGACTGACCCTGACAATTGTAATGTGGTCATAGAGGAGTTATCCCAGGATCCTTCCTGTCCTTAGTTTCCACTGTGACTCACATGAACTATCATTAGCCCTGGTATTAGTTGATGTTACAGATACATTACCCCAGAGGTCTACCCTTCCCTAGGCTCTTGTTGAGGTCCTCCAGGTTCCTGTATGTAGTCACATACTCAAACCCAAGAACTCCACTACTCTCTAAGCTTCTGACATAACAGTCAGAAACATAGATAGCCAAGGCATCTGTCCCAAATCAAAGACCCGTGAACTCAGACCTTTGCCTTTCTCCGGGTTCCAACCATAATCTATGTAACTTCTGTATGCAAGTCATCTAAGCAAATGAGAATTACCTCCACTTTTCCACTCACAATCAGCACTAACCTTCCTCACAACTGAATTTCAAGCATCATCAACAGATCCCAAACTAGATAAGCCTTGGTAACACCAAGCAGGGATCCAAATATCCACTTAATACAGCTGGCTAAAATCTTATATCCAAACAAACAGCAACAAAAACCAATCATGGATGTGTATATCCCTATGCAAAATAAACAACAAAGAAACATGTCTCCATACAAAATTGCCAATACTTTAGTATTGGTCCTTAATGAAAGCTATTTAGAAGAAATTCCAGACAAAGAATTCAAAAGAACACTTATAAATATGTTCAAGAAATTAAAAGAGGACTCAAACAAACTGAACTGCTCAGTACATTTAAATAGGATAGGAATAAACTACTGAATGAATTCTAAGGAATATAAACAAACAGCTGAATGAGATGAGGAAATTAATTTAGGATACGAAAATAGAATCCCCAAAGAGATAGAAATACTGAAGAACAAAACAAACTGAAATGAAACTAGAAAGGAAAAACTTGAATACATGGTGGAAAGCCTCACCAACAGAATGTATCATGTAGAGGTCAGGATATCTGGTCTTGAAGAAAGAGAGAGAAATTGGATTATCCAGGCAAGGAAAATTATCACTTTAAAAAATGCATGAACAGAACACGAGAGATTTGGGAACACTGTGAAAAGAAAAGGAAAGAAAAAAACATCTGGATCATGGTTCTAGAATAAAGATAAGAACTCCATGCCAAAAGGCATAGAATATTTTTAATAAAACCATCAGACAAATTTCTCCAAATCTAGAGGAAAAGATTCCTTTGCAAGTATATGGGGCATATAGAACACCAAAAATATAGGATTAGAAAGGAAATGCCGATGACATTTCATACCCCAAACACTAAGTACATAGAACAACAACAAAAACATCTTGAAGGCAAAAAGAGAGAAGGGTTAATCACACACAAAGGGCTTACCTGAAACAGCTAAGGTTTCAGTGGAAACTCTAAATCTAGAAGAGCTTGGAAAGATGTATCTTAAGTTCTGAAAAGTCACAGCTACCAACCCAGACTATTACTTACAGAAAACCATCTCTTATACTAGAAAAAGAAATATCTACATATGATAAAATAAAGAGATTATTATTTTTAATTAATTTTTGAGAATTTCATATGAACTATTTTCATCATATTTACCTCTTCTCCCATAACTCCTCCCAGACTGAGTCTCCCTTCCCTACCAATCCAATATTGTGTTATCATTTTATAACTATTAGGTCAGCTCTACAAAAGATGCTGCAGCCTGAAAAGCAGAATGAACACATCCAAGAAGCTACAGGGGGAAAATGATTCTATGACAGTTGTTACACAAATGAGGACTAAGAAAACACCACAACAGCCAGGCGGTGGTGGTGCACACCTTTAATCCCAGCACTTGGGAAGCAGAGGCAGGCGGATTTCTGAGTTCGAGAGTTCGAGGCTAGCCTGGTCTACAGAATGAGTTCCAGGACAGCCAGGGCTACACAGAGAAGCCCTGTCTCGAAAAACCAAACCAAACCAAACCAAAAAAAAAAAAACCTCACCACAACAAATCAATAAAATGACAGAATTAAAATATATGTTTCAATAGACTCTGAATACAATATTCTCAGTAACCCAATCAAAAGACACAAACTAGCAAATTGGATCAGAAAACAGACTGTTTCTTTTCGCTGTCTTCAACCATCATAGTTCACCATTAAAGACACAGTACCTCAGGGTGAAAGGATGACAAAGGTATTACAAACCAAATGAAATCAGAAAATAAGGAGTCAGTATTCAAATATATGCTAAAAATAGACTTTAAAACTAGTCAGAAGGAACAAGGGAGGTCATTTCATGCTGACTAAGGGAGTGGACTAACAGAAGAAATTATAATTCTAGACATATATGTACCAAACCTAGTTATTTTAGCCAGTTGTATATCTCTGTATCACTCATGCCAACAGAGTAGAAAAGTAATAATCATACCAAGATGTGATTTCTGCAAATGTCACAAAAATAACCACAACACTTTCTGATTGGATTTATCCCACGTCATCAAATGAAATCTATACCTGGTACCATTATTAGGCCAAAACATATAGCTAGACAGGTTATAGGGTCCAGGGAGAATCTTTTATTATTCTGGTAAACACAGGCATGGCATTAAACCAACTCCCAATGACAGTGTTATAACCAGTGATCAATGCATCTCTCATCCGAGAAGCTTTTATTTAAAAGACATGTCAATTCATTGTTGGGTTGTAGTGTGCATGGAACCTGTTGTTGGGTTGATGTGTGGGTCCCGTGTTTGTCTCACCATGGGGCTAGGGCCTCTTGTGGGAACAGAGGCACGGGAAATTTGACTGTGTTCTCCCCATGCTATGAGAAGCCATGGAACCTGCTCAGGGGTGGGGAGCGCAGTCTGAGGTCCCGTGAGGAGCTGGAGCTCTTGGCTTGTGGGGTCCCAGGGCCAAAAGGCTGCCAGGAACAGCTAGGCCATGGAAGGACCAAGAACGAAGTGGGGGCATGTGGGCTGGATTGGCCCGAAGCCAAAGGGGCAAGGGAGAGAAGCTCTGGCTGTGTCCCTCAGGGATGAGAGTTCTTGGTCACTACGACTCACTTGGCTTGGTCACGGCTGGCTCTGCTTGCTTACCTGGGTTGATGGTCTCGGTGGCTGAGACTGCAGAGAGTTCTTTTGCAGATTAGGCAGCAGCTCTGTGAATAAAGGCCTACTCCACTGTTCCTCAGAAGAGAAACAGTCCATGATCATAAGATGTTTATTGTCATGGCAGAAAGTAGATGAAAACTATACCCCCTTTTCTCAGGGCGGGCCTGAGGTTAAATACCTTTTGCAAGGAGGAGGGTCTGGGAAGGAATGTTTAATTGGCTATGCCCTCTAGCCTTTAGGTATCTAATTAATATGGAGATCTGTCTTGAGGCTCTATGGCCTGTAGCCATGCCCATTACCTGTGGAGGGGCTAGAGGGCATTGTCCTACGGGACTGAAAGACCTAAATAAGACCTAAATCTATGGATGTCTGCAGCCTCGTTTCAGGAGCCTGGAGTCTGGGAGCATGATGAAATAAATGCAGTCACTTAGGTCACCTGCGTCCCACCTGGGGCCCCTCAGGATCACCTGGGGCAGTTTCCAGCCTGTGCTCAACCAGAAATTAGGCTGCTTTTCACAGTCCTACAATTCATATACTTAAAAAGATGTAGTAAAATACTTGTAATCTGAATTCAAGGACGCATCATAAGTGGTACTGTTAGGAGGTGTGGCTTTGTTGTAGGGCTGGGCTTTGAAGATCTGCCTACTGCAGAAGACTCAGTCTTCTCTTGGCTTCCTTTGGATGAGTATGTAGAACTCTCAGCTCCTCCAGTGTCATGCCTGCCTGGATACTGCCAGGCTTTGATGATAAGGGACTGAACCTCTGAACCTGTAAGCTAGCCCCAATTAAATGTTGTCCTTTATAAGTTGCCTTGGTCATGGTATCTCTTCACGGCAATGGAAAGCCTAAATAGGACAGAAGTTGGTACCAGGAACTAGGCTATTGCTGTGATAGGCCTGACCATGCTTTTGTTTGGAAGAATGAGGATTTTGGGATTTTGGATTTAGAAAGCAGTGGAATGCTTTAAGTGGGGCTTAATAGGCCATCCTAGTAGGAATATGGTAAACTGTTGCTGAGAGTGATTTGAACTGTGGAAGCTTGGCTCTAAAGGTTTCAGAAAAGAATTTTAATATGTGGCCAAGAGACTGTTCTTGTGATAGTTTGGTGAAGAATGTTTTGCCATTGTCCAAAGAGTCTGCCTGAGGCTAAGGTGAAGAGATTTAGATTAATTGCCTTGACAAAGGAAGTCTCACAACAATCTGGAATAAATTCTGTTGTATGGTTATAAAGTTCTCTCTTATAAAGAGCCTTTTGATGAAAAGGAGCACACTTTGGAAGCAAAAGTACAAAATGTATGGTTCAAAGAATAAAGGGGCACCAAGAAGTAGAATAGAGCTGAATCCTATGTTCAAAGAGATAAACAGGTTAAGAGAGTGCTGACTTTGGGGCAAGATCCCACCCAGCTAAGTTTATTGTTTAAGGATTTGCCATTGACCAAGGAATAGTTATATCTAGGCATTATTATTATCATCTGGTTATGGCTTTCATTTGGACTTTTAATCTGGAATGAACTATAATCCAGAAATGGAGGACACAGGTCTAGATCTTGAGGAATAGTGGCCACAAAAGCTTAGATCTAAGCATGGTAGTTCAAGCCTTTAATCCTAGCATTCAGGAGACAGAGCCATGCAGATCTCTGAGTTCAATGTCAATCTACAGAGCAAGTTAAAGGACAGAGAAGCTTAGGCAGCAAAGGAGTTGGGAAACAGAAAGCTGACAATAATGTAATAGAACAAGGGGGCAGGTGATGTGTTTATAAAAAGATAAAGAGAAAGAATATGTTCTGTGGAGGTGTGTGGTGAGGTATGGGGGGAGGGGATGTCTTAGCGGGCCCATGCTGAGGCATCCCTTCCCCGAGGGACCAGCCACAAGATAGTATAGTATAGAACAGAGTTTATTCAGGGCATGGGGAAAGGAGTTAAGAGAGTAGTAGAGGCACAGAGAGGCAGAAAGAGAGGGAGAGAGTAGAGAAGTAGAGGCTGGCCATGAGCACATGGAGGGGAGCAAGAGTGCAAAAGAGCAAGAAAGCAAGAGTGCAAGAGAGAGAGGAGGGGGCAACCAGCCCCTTTTATAGTGGGCAGGCCTACCTGGCTGTTGCCAGGTAACTGTGGGGAGGAGCATACCTGGCTGTTGCCACATATCTGTGGGGGTGGAGTTTAGATAGATGCTAACAGCAGGGGGTATGCTCCAGCCCCAGCAAGCAGCAGAATTCAGCAGCTTTGGCCATGTGGCTCTGGCTTTAGAGTCCAGAATAGAAGGGGCTACTGGGAGAATTAATGCTGGTTATTTGGAGCTAAGAAATTTGCAGTGATTAAGAGACCAGCAATACTGAGGTGAAATCTGGGAAGTGTTTTCTAAGAGCACAAAGAAGCCATGTTCCAAAGATAGCCAAGATTGTACCTTGTGGTGCAGCTGTACTTGGTAATGAGTAAAAATCACCAGGCAGTACTGGTTTTGAAGGTATGAAGGAGTGAGTCATGGAGAGAAGCTGAGGCTTGGCACTGTGAGAGGACAGGAAAGGCCTTTGGTGAATGGTGAAGGTTGTAGTTAATGGCCCAGGACTGAAGGGGTCATGCAAAAGAAGTTGAGGTGTGGCACCATGAAGAGAGCCTATGAGAGGCTATTGGTGAAGCCTAATTGCAATTGACGACTCCAGCATACTGGAGATACCAGAACCATGGGATGATCACCAAGCACAGCAGCAGGAGTTGAGTGGAGTCACCCAGAGCCTGGAGTGCTACAGAGGGCAGAGATGGATGTGACCCAAGCCCTTCGGAGGAGTCAGAAGATCATGTGTGTACCCCAGACATTGGAACAAGAAGTTGTAATGTTGAAGTTGCCTTGGAGACCTCAAGATGTTTGAGATGCCAGAGCCAAGGGATACCTTCTGAGGAAAGCTGCTATCAAGGAGTAGAACCACCCAAAAAGAATTGTGCTTGCAGTCAACAAAGATGAAAGGAGTTGGAGATATGGAGAGTGCTTTTTGTAGCAGACATTCAGATGGAGATTTTGGAGTTTGCACAGCTGGTTTTCTGCCTTGCTTTGGTCCAGCATTTCTTCACCATGAATGGAATGGTAATGTATAGCCTGTGATGTTTTTGGTATGTCATTTGCATTTCCATTTTGATTTTATAGGGGATTAGAATTAAGTGATTGCATGAATCTTGGAAAAGAACTTTGGACTTTTAACATTGTGGAGACTGCTATAGTCTATGGGAACTTTTGGAATTGGACTAAATTTATTTTGCATTATACTATGTTTAGATATGGCCACCCATAGCCTCATGTGTTTAAATAAGCCAACTGGGACCAGGGAGTGGAAAGTGGCAGTTTACTATGCTTGGAGTAATACTGGTAGGAGGTATGGCCTTGTTGGAGGAAGTGTGCCACTATGGGGCTGGACTTTGAAGCTCTGCCCAGTGAAGAAGAGTCAGTCCCCTCCTGGCTTCCTTTGGATGAAGATGTAGAACTCTTAGCTCTTCCAGTGCCATGGCTGCCTGTATTGATGCCATGCTTCCCACCTTGATGATAATGGACTGAACCTCTGAACCTGCAACTTAGCCCCCAATTAAATGTTGTTCTTTACAAGAGTTGTCTTGGTCATGGTGTCTCTTCACAGTAATATAAACCCCAACTAAGATAATATGTAAACTATTAACTGTAATTCATTATATAAGTGGTTGCAAAGACAAAACTAACATGATCATCTGAATAGTTATATGGGTTCAAAGGATCTAAACTCTGATTGTCACACTTGCACAGAAAGTGTTTTTATCCACTGAGACATCTCCCCAGGAACTGAAATGCTCTTAAATGACCAGTTGACCACTATCTTAGATACTGATACATTTTTGTGAAGAGACACCATGCCCATGACAACTTATAAAAGAAAGCATTTAATTTGGGGCTTACAGTTCCAGAGGGTAGTAGAGTCCATGAGCATCAGGTATGGAATATGTCAGCAGGCATGGCACTGGAGTAGTATCTGAGAACTGATATCCTAATCTACAGGCAGGAGATAGAGATAGAGATAGAGATAGAGATAGAGATAGAGATAGAGATAGAGATAGAGATAGAGATAGAGATAGAGATAGAGATAGAGATAGAGATAGAGATAGAGATAGAGATAGAGATAGATAGAGAGAGAGAGAGAGAGAGAGAGAGAGAGAGCCTCTGACAAGGCCATACTTCTTAGTTCTTCCCAAACAGTTCCACCAACTGGGTACTGAGTATTAAAATATATGAGCCTATGGGGGCCGTTTCTCATTGAAACCACTACAATCACTGAAATAATAAAGGAGGAAGTTAGAATATTGCTAGAAAGCATATGTATGCCAGGTGGTCGTGGCATACGCCTTTAATCCCAGCACTTGGGAGGCAGAGGCAGGTGGATTTCTGAGTTTGAGGCCAGCCTGGTCTACAGAGTGAGTTCCAGAACAGCCAGGCTACACAGAGAAACCCTGTCTCGAAAAGCCAAAAAAAAAAAAAAAAAAGAAAGAAAGAAAGAAAGAAAGAAAGGAAGGAAGCATGTGTATTTCATACATGCAATGCATCAGAATTGCTGAGATAGAGCTAAGGCAGTTCTAAGAGTTAGGCTATGAGTGCCTATATGCAAAATACCATAGAGACCTCAAATACATAACCTAATAGTGTACCTCAAGGTCTTGGAAAAGCAAGAAAAAGCCTAACTTAAAAGTAATAGGTAGAAAGAAATGGCAACGATTTGATAAAACAGAGGAAAAAGGGTACTTATAATGTCTGTTGTTAAGAATACCAGCCCTAGCCAGGTACTACACATCTTTAATGCCAGCACTTGGGAGGCAGTGTCAGGTGGATCTCTGTGAGTTTGAGGCCAACCTGGTGTATAGAGCAAGTTCCAGGATATCCAGGGTTAAATCAAGAAACCCTGTCTCAATAAAACCATAACAAGAGCAGCAGCCCAGAGGGCTTTATAAGGGCAACAGTATTGGTGTCATTATATCCTTTCTTCCCCCTGGTGTGAAATGTCAGGGCTTAGCTAGCTAAATATGGAGGGTGTCAGAACCTGCTTGGTCAATGCTATCAGGCCCTATGGAGCACCAACATTCATTACTTGTGGTAGCCTAAGGACTGTCAAAATGCTGCTCATGCAATATTAGTGGAGAACTTTTGAGGTTAAAAAAAAATGTCCACTGAGAAGTTATATTTAAGTAAGCCCCTGTGGTATCAGAGGGGCTTGAGATGCTTCCTGCTACCAAAACCACCATCTTATTTAGCATGCAAAAGATTACTGGAAAACTAATCACGACTGAGCCTGAAAGAAACACAAGATCCCACTATGAAGACAGAGGATAACCAGCTCTTTCAACATGAGCAAGCAGGCAAGAAAAAAACTTAAAGGCTGAAAATGTTGTTTTTTGTTACCTAGGAGAATTCTGAAAGTGTTGATTTTTGCCACTTAGGAGAATTCTGTCACTGGTTCTTTGACCCTGACAATTTTTAGAATCTGGGACCAGCTGAAGAGGAATTGGAGCCATAGCAGTTCTGGCACGATATAAAGTTTAGGCTTTATTGCAGCACTTCAGAATTACCATTAGTAGAAGTTCTTTTTTCCCCCAGCCTAGATTCCTGTGTGCTATTTCACATCACAGATTAGTTACAGCATGAGCTGCAATGATTGCCCTTGGAGGAAACACTTGCTTGAACATCCTGAACTATTTTTTTTTAAAAAACTTACCCACTGTCCTTTTTCAAAATGTACTTAGAAAATGAAATCTATCAATATGAGAACTATTGGAGAAAGTTCCTTAGCACCTGGAACATCACAGAACGAAGCTGTTATATTTGAACAAAGTGATCTGGGGACCTTTTATGATGTAATTACTGTGTGAGTAACAATGAATTAAGGGAAGCATTGGATAATGGGACCAAAGACCAGATTTTACATACTGGAGATACTGCTAAGAAAATGGAACTGAGTTTGCCTATCCCTCTAAAGCACTGAACACTTTATGTCAGTCTAAAATGCCTTTGCAGAAATACTACATTAGCAATTTCTTCGTTATATTACATGTGAAGACTGACATATTTTAGTTGCTAATACCTTCTGGACTAAAGACTTGCCTGTCTCTTTCTGAATTGCTGCAGTATTCTGAAGCCTTACTGCACTTCAACAAATAAATCCCCCGTTTAGCTGCAGCTGACCAAGTACCTTAGAAACCAGATGACATTTTCATTTCATTTAGTGATTATTCAGTCAGTGATCACTGGAGTTAGACTTGCTATATCATTGTGCCATGAGGCTGGGAAATTTTATATTTATAGCTATACTTTCTGTGGGGCAAAAGATTGACGGTATTCAAGATTAGCTTGATAATCTACAAATGTATCTCAATGCACTATTGTTTTAACTATTGTTTAATTAAAAAAATTAGAGAAGTTTAATGTAAACTCTAAATTCTAACAATAACATTTCAATGTGAAAAGTCCAACAATTTATTCTGAGGAAAAAAATGTACTGCTTCTTGAACAACATGGTTTGTTTTTTAAGTTATCTGCTATAGTCCAAGCAAATATATCATAATCAGAAATAATTTCTAAACTATTTTGAGCAAATAATAAATGTGCTCAAAACGGAGCTTAGGCTTTGGCTAACAGTTTTATAGAACATTAATTTTAACATTATGTAAATGAAATATACTGTTTACATTTTAAAGGTATCCACAATTACTAAAAAAATGATATCTTCTTAATTATCTTGGCAAAGATGACTACCTGTGAATAACAGCAATAGCACATCACACTTTTAGCATGTATTACAAGTAGTATGTATGTATGTATGTATGTATGTATGCATGTATTTATACATGTACCTTACTATACCAATGTGAGGTTTTCACTGAGACTTTTTGGTACTAGATTTGAGCTACAAAGTAGACTTATTAGATTAATTATACAGTTGCTTTGAGTTTTAAATTTTTCATCACTTACAAACTATTTACTAATCCTTGATTTAGGTGGAAATTTTTACTTCTAAAAATCACATTTAGAAAAAATTCCAATATAAAATATGATGATGTGCCACGTAAGTTAGATTTTTGTTTAACTCTGCTTGTGATAATCTAGGGAGAATAATTATGCATATTAGAAGGAAGAAGTAAATATCCACTCTTTGCTTTTTAATGGGATCCTTATTATGAAGCATATACATAGATATGTCCTAAAATATGAATTCAATTAAGGATAGAAGTCCCTTTTGTTTGTGTAAGAATAGTATATTCTTTAGATTTAATTTACAGTTTAACATTCTTCTTGGTATTTAACTAAAACACAGTGAATTATACTGTTGCTATTTTAAACTAGGTATAAAGGTATTTAACCTGTTAAACTAGATTTAAAGAACTAGCAATATATCCTACCCACAAAGCTCAAGGATTATCATGGAAAAGGGGGCAAAACAATTATTTAAAAAGAGACAATATTGGAAGGGATGAGGGAGGGGGAGATTGATTTGGGAAGAGATAAAAAGAGAAGTGGGAAGGACAAACATAACCAAAAGATACTATGTGCATATGAAATTGAGAATATATGAAATTCTCAAAAACTAATAAAATACTCTATTTTAAAACAGCATTATGTAAAATAATTATCTTAATATTTTAATAAGACAGGTCATATTTTTACTCATTCTATATTTCTGCTGGGGTTTTGACAACTGAGTTCTATGCTGTACATTTTAAAAGTTTTAAGTACCAATATAAATACAGGTAAATATCCTAAGAACATCGAAAAATTCAAAACTATCCATATCTTCTCTATGCGCTATTGATGCTAAGTACTACAAAAATATTACTACTGGCTTTATATAACCTTAAAAATGTGAAGTATGTTCATCTAAAAAGATATGCATAATGACAACATCAGTTAACATGCCAATGGGAAAAGGGGAAACTACACAGGGTCCCACCCCTAAAGTAAGAGCTCTGGGCAGTTAATGGTTACTGAGAGAGGATCTTAGTCTTCACTAAGGATGATTACCCAATCTCAAGTGGTCAGCACTAAAAACTATTACAACACCAAATAAACTCAGCATGCTGTCTTTCTTTATCTCTCTTTTTCATATTATATATATACACATATATTATTCTAATATATATACATATATACATACATATATACACATATATATATACACATATATATTACATATATATTATTATTACATATATAATATATGTAATTATATATATAATTACATATATTATATATGTAATAATAATAGGATGTAGATTGAAAGGGAGTGGAGTGGGAACATGGGAGTAGTTGTAGGAGGGAGAAATAAAAAAATGACATAAATACAAGACTTGAGTGTAAAATTCCTTATGAAGAATTCAATGAAGTGGCTGGAGCAGCAAGTAAGAGCACTGGCTGATAATTGACAAGACCTGGGTTCAAATCCCAGCACCAACGTGGCCAACATGGTGGTTCACAACTGTCTGTAACTCCAGTTCCAGAGAATCCAACACTCTTCTGTCCTCCCAAGGTACTTGAACACTTGTGGGACTCTCTCTCTCTCTCTCTCTCTCTCTCTCTCTCTCTCTCTCTCTCTCTCTCTCTCAAACACACACACACACACACTATTTTAAATTCCAATGAAACTTTTCACAGCACTAGAAAAAACAATCTTAAAATTTATATGGTATAAAAAGAGATTCCAAACAGTGTCAACAATTCTAAACAGAATAAAAGGTTAAAGTATCACAAAATTACTGATTTCAAGTTGGCTCTACAGAAAAATAGTATTGAGAAACATGACAGTCACAAAAATGGCAGGCATTTGAAACAATCGTATATAATAGAGGACTCAAAAATACACCTATATATTTAATTACTTATAATTCAAAAAATTTTCAACAAAAGTGTCAAAAACAAATTAGAAGCCGAGCATTGCAGGTCACATATGTAATTTCAGAATTTGGGGGATGAAGGCAGGAGGATCACCATGAATTTGAAGCCAAGCTTGTAAATGTCACTTTTATTTCCTCAGATGAAGTGATGAGATGAGAGCTGTACCCAAGCTGCTCTCTCTATCCCTAGGCCTGAAAGCTTCTAGCCTCCATACAATCTAATCTTTCAAACTGACTGATTCAATCTGGCTTCTTTCAGGTTCTTACTGAATTGTTCTGTCTGGTCTCATACTAACTTTCGTAATATAGTCTAATCATCTGGCTCCTCATTCTCTGACTCCTTCTCTTTCTTCACCTGTGTCTAATTCTCTTTGTAATCTGTCTATGTAAAGCTGTCATATATACCCACCACCTCCAAGCCCCTCTCAAACCCCCCTCTCTCTGTCCCCCTTTTCTCTCCTGCTTAAGTAGCCTCTCTTCCCCAGGCTATTCTTGTATGAGTTGGGCATATCCTATCTCTGACTCATTCTGTAAGATCTTTCTCTGATTCTTTACCTTTGTCTACTCCTCAATTAGACATCACTTTCAAACATGACTGTCTCCCTCTGCAAACTAACCTTGCCTTCACTGTTAGGGATTACAGATATGTACTAAGGGCATGTCTGTAGTCTACTCAGATCATACAGTAATCAAGGGCATGTCTGTATTCCACATGCAGATGATCCCTTGCCAGAGTAGCCATGTTGCTGGATTAAAATTCCTCTATACAAGTTGGGCCACACAGCAGCAGGCCAACAAAGTATACAAACAGAAAGAACATGTGCATTGTATAAGGTCTCTTCTACAAATGGTGTTTGGAAAACTTTATATTTATATGAAGAATAATGAAACTAGATTCATATCTCTTATCTTGTACAAACTCACAAAATGGATAAAAGACATAAGACTTGAAACTTTGAAATAGCTAGAAACAAGAATATGGAAAGCACATCAACATACAGGCATAGGAAGCGACTTTCTGCAAAGGGCTCCAATTGCAAGACTTGGTGAATGAGATTGTATGACATTTAAAAGTACCTGTACAGAAAGGAAAATAATCTACAGAGTGAAGAGACAATCTATAGAATGGGGAAAAATCAATCATTGCCAACTATACATCAGACAGGAGCCCAATATTTAGAATATATAAAAAACTTTAAAATTAAAACACCATAAATATGACATCCAAGCAATAAATGGACTCAATGAACAGAAAAGACAGTTGTTAAAACAAATGGCCAATAAATACTTGAAAAATTGCTCCACATCCTTTGCTATTAAGAAAATGTAAATTAAAATCACCACAATTAGAATGGCTATCATCAAAAAATAAATGCCAACAAGGCTGAGGGAGAAAGAGAGCTCCAATATATGGCTGATGTGTAAACTGGTACAGCCATTATGGAATCAGTATGAAGGTGCCTCAGAAACCTAAAAACAGAACTACCATATGATCCAGCTATATCACTCCTGGGTATATACTCAATACCCTAGAGATACTTGCACATTCATATTTATTGATGCTTTTAGAAAATAATAGCTAAAAAATAAGCAGCCTAGATGTCTATCAAAAGATGAACAGATTATGAAAATCTCTCTCTCTCTCTCTCTCTCTCTCTCTCTCTCTCTCTCTCTCTCACACACACACACACACACACACACACACACACACAGACAGTGGAACTTTTTAGTCATAAAGACAATTGAAATCATGACAACTGATAGATCATTCAGTAAAGGAGACTAAGAAAGACAAGCACTTGCATGTTTTCTTTCATACTTGGAACACACACACAGGTCATGAGAGAATAAAAGGAACCATAATAGAAGAGATTTTTAGTGGGAGAGCAATGGACTTCATACGATACAAAGTCAGAAGGGAGGGGTACTGATGGTGAGGCAAAAGGGTGGCAGAGGAAATAAGAGAGGACAATGGAGATAGATGAGGCTGAAGAACAACAAAGTATACTGACATGTATGTATGAAATGCCAGAATGAAGCCCACCATTTTCTACAATAACTTTAAAAATAATGAAAAGGAGGAAATTTATTTGTTACCATTATTGAACACAGCAGCAAAAGTAAGTAGTTGTCCATATGGTAGGGTATTCTAAAATCCTCTCCCATATGTTGTAGCTTCCCATTGGAGCCTGCTTTTCCTTTTTATACAATCTTTCCTTTTTTAGGCTAATTATTTCATAATTTAATACATAAATATTCTTTGATCAAAGTTCCCCTAATTATTTTTTCTTCTCTATCCCACCAAATCATTTTTCCTTTCCAAAGCTTCATAATGTTTCTGTTTTCAGACAGGATCTCGACTATGTAGTCTTGGCTGGTCTAAAGCTTGTTATGTAAAACAGGGTGGCTGGGAACTCATACATATCTACTTGCCTCTACCTCTAGAGTGCTGGGATTAACGGTGTATACTACCACACCTAGTGACACAGTACACTTAATTAGAGTTGCCTACATGAGCCTGGATACTGAGTTATTTACTTAAAAGGAAGCAATATATCGGTGGCTACATCATTGAAGCATATGACTCCTTCCTCCTATAACACTGGTCCTCAACCTTCCTAATGCTGGAACCCTTTAATATCATCCCTCACATTGTTGTGAACCCCTCAACCATAAAATTATTTTATTACCACCTCCTACCTGTAATTTTGCTACTATTATGAATCATAATGCAAATATTTTTGGAGACAGGGGTTTGCCAAGGGGGTCGTGACACCCAGGTGAGAACTGTTGTCCTACAACCTTTAGTCCTCTATACCTTCTGGGAGAGAGGGAGCCTTATGAGTTCTTCCCCTAAACATGTTGAAATGTTGGCAAGCCCAATCTTGTGCAGATATTGAGCATGCAATGCTGATGCTGTGAGTTAATGAGTGTAATAGCCACTTCATGTCCAAAAGACAGCATCTCCCAGCACTCCTCCCTGTGTTCTAGTTCTTAAAGTTTTTGTGATGTTCCCTGAGTCTTAGTCACTTGTTCTTAGCACACTGACCAGTTATGAAATCAATATTAGCTGTCAGCTACTATAGAACTCTTCTTTGGGTTATTATTTTTAGGATCTCTCTGCTAATATATACATGCTTTTCAAATGAGAGCATATCAACTTCTTTGCAACCAGTACTCCACTAGTCTTGCTTCCTAAGTTTTAGAGGCTATTGGCATTTTAGGGGAAACATGTGGTTCTTACCAATTCCAAATGCATTGCTCCTTTCAATGTCAATAGGAAATTCATAAGCCTTCTAGAGAAAGTTCTATTTCTTTTCATCTAGATGCTTGAACGGGAGCCCACAAGAACACATCTATTCTCAAACAGTTTCTACTGAGAGAGCATAGAAGAGGGACAGCAACTGGAAAGGGGTATAATTGTCTAAAGAGAATACCCTGGGGTAGGCATTTAAACTAAGAACAATCCCCAAGGACCATGAAGCAGCATAGTAAGTTTAAGTAGTGGGGTCAAGGAGACCCAAGGGGAAATAGAGAAGGAGGCAAGAGGTTCAAGGTAGTTAGAGTGTCTTGGGAGTTTATGAAAGAACAACATAATTTAAGTTACTATTAATGTCTATATTTGGATTTTTAGTTTTTAATCTCAGTACTAAGCAAGTGATAGGTATTACAGTAGTTCATAGTTCAGGGACATTTTATTTATACAATCATTAGGGTGTTCCAGGTAAGTTCTATATTTTTTGTTTGGCAAGGTATCACTTTATCACGGGCTGTTCTGGAACTTGGTTTGTAACCCAGGCTGACCTCCTCAATGTTAGGGCTGCAAGCATGAGCCATCATGCATGGCTTCCAGTTGAATATGGAAACTCTAGACATCATTATTCACATCAAGAAAATGTGGTAATTATATACATGATCAGAATGCAGATTTTCCTCACAAAATTGGTATGCTTTATGACTGCTCATGATCTGTGCAGTAGAATAAAATCCACCACTTTAGGACAAACTGTTAATGGCCTTTGGGGGAAATGAAGGTAACAGCTGTGTGCTTGCTCTGTAGAATTCAGAGCGGTATCTTCCACAGTCCCAAAATAGTCATTACAAACTTGAGGTCGAAAAATCAGTTCAACGAAATAATCCTGAAACAAATGACAATATACCACACATCCCACTACCATAGTCTGTTTCCTTTTCTTAAGAAAACACATGGATTGCTCCATTTCAGGTCTTGTCTTTTTAAGACAGCATGATAACCTTACCTTTTCTTGTGATGCAGAAAGACTCCACCATGCAGCCTACTTCCCACTGTCTTTTGCACCCAGAAGCACAGGACAGGCTACTTAGGAAGGATCCATAGTAGTTGTTTTCATATTCTTTAGTTCTTCAAATTAACCCCCTGATTCATTTGCACTTATGAGGAGAGAAAGTGAAAAGATGATGGTGTTAGGACACACACATACATATTATCAGCACATTTTATGTCCCATTTTATTTTTTGCCTCTTAACTCAAATCCATTTTCTTCACAAAATAAGGCCTTTGGAGAATCCATTAAAGATAGCCTTGAATGGGCTTGGAAAGGCTTTTAAAGTTCTTAAAAGTTCACAGAAATAGGATTTACCAAATGTTCAAAAATAATTATGATGATTCACAATCGTGAAGAAACAGTTTTCTGTCGTTATTACAGGTTATTTTTAAAGTGTTTCTTCGTGAATCATACAAAATAACCAATTGCAAATAAACTGTCATTTTCATAACCACTGCTGAAAGAAGGAAACTGTAGTTAAAAAAAAGAAAACCAATATTTTAATTAAGGAATATATTCTGCACAATCAAAAAAAAATGATACAACGGAAGGAATAACATACTCCCAAAATGAAGAATGTGGCGTCATTAAATAATAATGTCTTTAACCTTTAGTTCAATTTTAATTCATAATAACGCTCTAAATTATCTTGAGAACATGGCAAAGCATTGCAGATCATTTAGTTCTTTTAATATCAGAACCACGCTGTAGTTATTAAAACTAGAATCAAAAACTGCATTGACTTCTAGTAGGGCTGACTACACATGCTTCAAAGGTTGCACCTACACCCAAGAATAATTGGGCAGCCCAAATTAGAGTCTGTTTTTATTTAAAATAGGAAGAAATTTGGGTGGGGATGGATTTGGAATATGATCAACATACATTGCATGAAATTCTCAAAAAAAAACTATTTAAAAAGCTGGGGAGTTTTTTTTTTTAAAGAGAGAAACATATCTATGATGGGGGTTATGATTCTTCTGCCCATAATTGTCTCTAAATGAACTGAAGCAAGCAACACTAGATCCTTTAACAAACATTCACACTATCTTCAAAAATCAAAGCAAAAGACAATAATAACCAAAGTTAAAAGCCAAGTATAGAGGTCAACATGTCTAAAATCAATATTTTTGAGATATCTAAAATAACCTGGAGATAGGAGAATATGGAATTCCAGGCTCATCTCAGCTACCAGAGATAGTGTTACAGAACAAACACATGACCACATAATTCCTCTGTGAAAAAATTTAGAAGTATCTTAGTCAAAGAACGACATCTGTAGCCCCAGTTTCTTCACTTCCCAACACAAGAAACATTATGCATCTGGTTGCTTTTATAGTCTCTGTACATAATGTTAATTGAGTGAAGTATATAGGATACTTCGCAAGTGTACTGAGATGCTACCATTTCAGAGTCATCTTCATACTATAAGTTTCTACCTCAATAACAGATGACATTTCAGGGTACCTGTCAAATATACTAGCATATAAATTACATGTCTGTATTTTCCACCAGACTGTGAACTTGCTGAGAAGAGGAGCCTATCTCTATATCTTTAGTATTATCTAACAAGATATTGAGCATAGTAATAATTTTTTAAATGGTGCTAATAAAATAAACATTTTTGGATACTTACTATCTACTAAGCTCTCTATCCTAAGAGTACTTTTACCTGATTAACTCAATACTCATAATGAACCTATGAAAGATGTACTATTTATATACATTTACAAATGAAGAAAATGAGAGCTTATAGGCTGAGTAACAGCCAAGCTAAAATCCACCTAAGTTTGAGAGAACTAGAACAATCCAGCTCATAAGCAATGTTCTTTCTTTTTTTTGTCTTTTGTTTTCTCTTTCTTTTCTTCAAATAGATGATTTTTAAAATTATTATTTATAACCTAATTGTAGTCTCCTCGCCTTCCTCTACTCCCACTCTACCCCACGTCCCCTCTGCTTCCCTATCCATTCCACCTTTGTTTCCCTTCAGAAAGAGGCAGGCCTCCCATGGATATCAACCAAACGTGACATATCAATTTGCAGTAAGACTAGGCACCTCCCCTTGAGGTAGGAGAAAAAGGGTCCCAAAAGCCAAAAAAAAAAAAACCCAAATAAACAAAAAACAAACCCTCAACATTCTTAACCTCTAAAAGGTGAGAAAGTACTATCCAGCACGGGGTACCAACTCTAACTTTGTACAATTTTTTTTTCTTTTTTTTTTTAAATTTTTTCAAGACAAGGTTTCTCTGTGTAGGCCTGGCTGTCCTGGAACTCACTCTGTAGACCAGGCTGGCCTCAAACTCAGAGATCCTCCTGCCTCTGTCTCCCAAGTGCTGGGATTAAAGACATGTGGCACCACTGCCTGGCTAGAGTTTGGTTTTCTTTTTCTCTTTCTTTCTGTCTGTCTTTCTTTCTGTCTTTCCGTCTGTCTTTCTTTCTTTCTTTCTTTCTCTTTCTCTCTTTCTCTCTTTCTCTCTTTCTCTCTTTCTTTCTCTCTTTCTCTCTTTCTTCCTTTCTTTCTTTCTTTCTTTCTTTTTCTTTTTATGAAGACAGGGATTCTCTGTGTAGCTCTGGCTGTCCTGGTTGGAATTTACTCTGTAATCAAGGCCAGCCTCACACCAAACTCAGAGATCTTTCTTCCTCTGCCTCCAGAGTACTGGGATGAAAGATGTGTACCACTACCACCTGGCAATAGAAATGTTTATAGAGCTTAGGAAGGAGGTCACCTAACAAAGTAGCATAGATCTGGAGGGGTCTCTCGTGTGAGATAGTATTTGGGAAGAACCTGAATTTTGGGAGGATTTAAGAATTAAGTGACCTTGGGTAGGAGAACAACATTGGATACTTGAAAGAAAGGAAAATCTTATAAGCAAATGACAGCAGAGACAAATGATCTGTTTCACAAATCAGCCTAGAAGTTCTTCTCTGGGCTCCCTTCCATTTATTTACCTATCTAGCATATGAAGTATTTTTATGACTATAATAGGAAGCTAAAGATGCTACACAAAAGGAGATAATATATATCATTTCTACTCTAAAGCTCTTTGTAACCATGAGAGAACTTGAAGCAATAAGACCCAGAAAAAGGAAAGAGATGGCATAATGTCCTGTCTAAGATCTACAACATCTGCTCCCAAAGCTGTCATCAGACATCCTTAGAGATGGCAGGGGAGATCAGTGTCTTTATAAAGTTCTCTTTCAATGGTTTAACTCTCCATTTAATTTCTTATTGCCATTGTGTGTATGTACATGTTTCTGCATGGGCGCACAGGCCACAGCACATGTGTGGAGATCAGAGAACAATTTTGTAAAATATTTTCTCTCATTCCCACACACAGAACATCTATTAGGGAGAAATAAATATCAATTTTCTGTCAAGTGTTCAAATATAACTGAAAACAAACTCTTGGAAATAGCTATTATATATTACACTCTCAATTTTATCTGGGATGTTTAAAGATATCAATCCAGTTATTTGCTTTGTTCAGCTACTATGGGACAGCATAATCCATGGCATGAGATTCAGAGGCCTATAACTTTGGTGCCTTGTTAATTAATCTATTTAAATAAATGTACCAACCAGGATCTAATCAAAGGAAATACATTACATTAATTATTTCATCAAAGAAAATTTTAGGTCAGTACTTAATAGTATACATGAGTAGTCCAGGGAATAAAATACAAACTGTTTTAGCACAGACAAGCTGTGCTACCTAACACAGTATTTACTAGCTGCAGCTAGCTTTTGCCAGGGAAAATGATTAACTTAATTTTAAATTTTATATCATCCTAATACATTTATATTTTAAAACTCATATTTAGCAAACCTAATTTTAGTCCATATAGAATAAGAGCCTATATTTATAATTTTACTTAAAATAACTGAATATTGGACAAATGATATAAAAAATTCAAGGTACTAGAAAACAGACAATAGTGATCCATGAAAGAGGAGAAATTCACAGATCATTAGGAGATTCTTCACTATAGCACAGGAAAACACAGTTGGAACCTAGAAAACTCCCTGGCTTGAGAAGACAGAGCAGAGAGTCCAGGAAGCTAAAAGCATCTAGCCTATGCAGGACAGAGCATCACAAAGAAGAGTACTACACAGGAAGAGAACTTCATAGAGCCGCAGGGCTCACTTTATTATTCCATGGAACACTGCTGGTGCAGACATGTGAGAAAACTGCCTCTATATGTTTTTATTTATAAAAATATTTATACTTTTGTATAAAAAAGTAGAATCCAACGGTATCCTTTTTGCAATAAACCCACATCAAATATGAGTACACAGATTAGCTAAATTAAAAGAATAGGTGAATATAACATGTGTGGGGAATTAAATGGTAGTTTTATAAAGATATGTCCATATTTCTATCTCAAGAACATGTACATATTAGCTTCCATGAGAAAAGATGTGATTAATTTGTGGATGCTGGGGAGTGTACCTTAGCCAAGAGGGTCCTAAGTACAATCACATGCATCTTTACAGGAGAGACAGGAAGGGGAAATACAGATACAGGCACACAAGGCAGAAGGCGTTGTGAATATGAATCAGAGAAACATTGCAGCCTCAGGCCAAAAAAATGATGACAGATAGAATAGCTGGGAAAACATAAGGAACATGTTTTTCTTAAGAGCCAGGAGAGGAGTGTAGTTTTTGCATATACCTTAATTTTAGACTTTGTGCCCCCAGAACTGCTGTAAAAAATTTCTTTCTTAATCTCTTAAGCCACCAAACATCTGATTGTTTTAAAGTCACAACCTATTATAATAGCCAAGGGAATCTAAGAGATCTAGATAGCTAACACTAACAGTGACTATTAGAAAGATATGTGACTATATTAACCACAGACAGGTAGCTTTCTAAGCAAAAAGCATTGTGTATGTTGATAATAGTGAAAGGGACATTTTTGCAAGACTAACCTAATATAAATGTACTGATTTTTAAAAAAAAAAACCTTCAATATAGCAAAAACAAAGGGTATATTCAAGCCAAATAAGTATGCATTCCGATGTCAATGAAATTAAATTGGCTAGGTAGGAAAGGGGGTGAATTGAGGGAGGCAGAGTGAATATGATCAAACCATGTATGAAACTCTTAAAAAATGAGTTAAAAAATACAGGCTAGGCATGGTGGCACACACCTTTAATCCTGTCATTCAGGAGGCAGAGGTAGGCAGATCTCTGAGTTTAAGGCCAGTCTGGTTTTTACAGCGAATTCTAGGACTACATAGAAAGAACCTGTCTTGAAAAACAACAACAACAACAACAAAATTTAGTAGATTCTAATAACAAAAAGGTATCTGGAAAGTTTATTAGTATTTGGAAGCTAAATCTAATGACACTCTAACACATGGATCAAAAGACAAAACGGAGCTGGACAGGGTCCTGTGTGTGTGTGTGTGTGTGTAATTAGTTTTTCTTTATCCGATGGAAATTTATACATGTGTCCAAGGAAATATGATCATGCTTACACCCATGCTCCATTATTCACTCCAATTTCTCCCATATCACCTACTTAATATCATGTGGCTTTTTTTTAGGTAAATAAAAACTAAAATGCAATCAATGTAAGTGAAAAGACAGCTTCAGCTTACAGAATGTCAGAAAACCTTTGCTAAATATTCTTGAAAAACCAAGTAGATGACTCCTGAGAAACAACTCCTGATATCCTCTGCTCCCCACCACAAACACACGCACTTGCACACAGGCATGCGAGTGTACACACATACACAGTGTACACATGCACCTGCATTATCTTTCTTCTTCTTCTTTTGTTTCTTTGTTTTTCTGAGTCAGACTTTCACTCTGTAACCCAGGTCTAGAACTTCTCATATACCTAGACTGTGCTCAATCATTGGAGGTAATTCTTCAGCCTCTACCTTTCAAATGCTGGGTTTACAAATGCACCTATGTGGACATGCACACAAAGCTACACTGAGATTTAATCCAAGTCCAGTCATAAGGGCTACAATCAATTAAAACAGACAACGATGGATTCTGGGCAAGGGTATGGGGAAAAAGGGAGTCCTAATAATTGCTGGTATGAATGTAAATTTGTCCAATGTTGTAAAAAATCAGTATGAACATTCATAATAAAACAAAAACTTAATTGCCATATGATCCAGCCATACTATTTCTGTGTTTAACTCCCAAAGAATCAGAATTTGATTCATATAGAGATATCTTCACACTCATGTTTATTACAATGCTGTAGTCAAATTACAGGCTTAGCCTAGATGCCTATAAATGGAGGAGTGGAAAAAGTAAGCATGGCGTATATACAGCCTATGGAGTTATAGTCCTCCTCAGAGGAAACTGAAATTATAACATGTTCAAGAAAATGGATAGAACTAGAGATCATCACATTATGAGAAATAAGCCAGACTCACAAAGACAAGTAGCACATGATATCACTAATTCACGGAAGCTGGGGGAAAGTAAGAAGTATACAAAAATAAAAAGACTCCTAGTGATAAGGAAGGAGAAAGTTAGGCAGAGGGATAAGGAGAGGGATGGAAGACAAAAAAAAAACAATCACAACTCATTATATGCATGGATAAAAATTAAATCCTTTTGCACAGTTAATTTAGGTAAGTAAAAAAAGGAAACATATCAAAATGGAAAAAAACTCTAAATGCAGTCTGTGGTGGAAACTGAGCATTTCAAACACATACAGAAAGAGAGGAAAGATCTCAGATCGGTAACATCAGACTTCACTTATAAATTAGAAAGCTAGATAAAATTAAGGTTAAAAATAAATGGAAAGTCAATAGAGAAACTAAGTGGAAGTTTGTCATTGAAGATAATCAGAAAGAATATCAAAAGTTTTGGTTACATGTATTAGGAAAGAGAAAAAATAAGAATTACTGAAATGAGGGCTGTCAGTATGATGGCTCACACATGCAATCGTAGCCCTTAAAAGGTGAAAGCTGAAGGGTCACCACAACTATAAGGCCAGCCTAGCTGCATAGCAAGTTCCAAGCTCAGGATACAACGTTAGAATCTGTCTTAGAAAAACAAAAGCAACAAAAATAATCAGAAAAAGAAATAAGAAGAAAGGAGCCTGTAAATATTACCAAGAAGAACAGGGGAATATTAAGAACAAATTTATTATCAAAAATTGATGGAGTCAGAAGAAATA
This sequence comes from Grammomys surdaster, assembly GCF_004785775.1. Taxonomy (NCBI): domain Eukaryota; kingdom Metazoa; phylum Chordata; class Mammalia; order Rodentia; family Muridae; genus Grammomys; species Grammomys surdaster. The sequence continues at coordinate 2,075,150 of NW_021604667.1, read as the reverse complement.
GACTTCAAAAATATAAACTAGCAGAGTCTCTGTGCAAGAAAAAGGCAATAAAGCATTCAAGTTATAAAGACATAGTTCTCTTCAGCTTCATGTACCTTTCAGCTTCAGGTAAGTGCTTAAATGTAGAAAACTGGTTGCATATTCAAAAGTTCCAATAGTAAGGATGTTTGCAAAGCTGAAGACCACATCATTAATACACACTAAGTTTTTTTTTTTACTTCTCTGCACACTAAAAGAGTAATGAGAACTGAAATTTTAAAACACCATTTACAACTGCATCTCAAAACTCGAAAAAAATATGGCTCTTTTGAAGGCCAAGACAAAGAAAAGACAATCACAGACTGGGAGAATCCAATTGCTGTCTTAATTAAGGTTTCTATTGCTGTGATAAAACACCATAGCCAAAAGAAACTTGTACAGGGAAGAGTTTATTGCAGCTTACAGTTTCCAGGTTAAACTTCATCACTGAGGGAATTAAGAGCAGGGACTCAAGGCAGAAACCTGGTGGCAGGATCTGAAGTAGAAGCCATGAGGAACACTTCAGGCTGGCTTGCTATCTATGGTTTGCTCAGCCTACTTTATTATACCATCCAGGACCCTATCAAGGGGTGGCCCCTCCTCCAATGAGCTGAGCCCTGCCAAATTAGTCACCAATCAAGAAATAAATGCACCACAGCATTGCCCAAAAGCCAATATGGTAGTAAATCTTTTCAATTAATTTTTTTTTATCAGAGACACTGCACTCAGCAGCTGATGATAACAGATGCAGAGATCCGCAGCCAAACATTAGGCAGAGCTCACGGGATCTTCCAGAAAAGGAAGAAGGACTGTTAAGAGCCAGAGAGGTCAAGGACACCACAGGAACACTGCCTACTGAATCAACTAACCTGGGCTCATAGAGGCTCACAGAGACTGAACTGATAACCAGGGAGTCTGCATGGGTCTGACCTAAGACTTCTGTACATGTTATAGTTGTGTAGTTTGGTATACTTGTGGGACACATAACAGTGATAGTAGGGGCTGACTCTGACTCTTTTGCCTGAGTTTGGCATTCTTGTCCTCCTACTGGGTTGCTTGATCCAGCCTTAATATGAGGGGAGGTGCCTAGTCTTATTGCAACATTATATGCCATGTTTGGTTGCTATCGTTGGGAGACTTGCTCTTTTCTGAAGAGAAACAAGAGGAGGAGTGAATCTGGGGGCGAAGGGATGTTGGAAGGGTACTATGAGGAAAGGAGGGATGGAAAATTGCAGTTAGGATGTAATATATGAAAGAAGAATAAATAAAAATGAATTAAGTAAATAAACCTATTTTTAAATGATTCCTTCTTCCAAGATATGTCTAGGTATGTGTCAAGTAGACACAACCTAGTGGTACAACTGCAAAACATATAGCCAATAAAAGGCATTTAGAATATGTAGCAGCCTTGAACATTTAATTGTGAAAAAGAGTTTTATTAGGACATTTCTTTGAAAAAATCAGAAAAAAATGTATAAAACACAAGACTGAATTAAATGTTTATGTTGAATAATATAAGTCATTGCTAAGAGACCCTGAAGAAAATCTACATGAAGAGCTCCACACCTTACTCATTGTCAGAGGACTCTGCATTGTTCAAAAACCAATTCATACATTGAACAAAATCTCTTTCAAATTCTTGCTGGGAACTTTTTTTGGAACTTGACAAGTTGATTCTAAAACACAAATAGAAATTTTAATGACTTCGAATATGCAATACAAGGTTCATAAAAAGTAGGAGTTAATACCACCTAATTCCAATACTTATTAGAAAATTGTATTATAATGAAGATACTGTAAGATTTACATCAAAAAAGACAGATATATTACTGGAACAGAAATCAGAGTCTAGGAATAAACATCGAAAAATATAATTACTATTTGTTTTTGCAATAGTACAAGGACAATTACTCTAAAAATAATAACATTTTCAATAAGTGACACTGTAACTACTAGATATGCTTATGTAGAAGACATGTAAAATCAACTCAAAATGGAACATAGGCCTAAATGTAAAATCGACAAGTCCTTAGAGAACATTTAAGAGAAAAGCTTTTATGATCTAAAACACTTCTGATACCTAGAATTTGGGACAAGCAATACTCAACTGTACATGCACATAGTAAAATATACTCAGCCAAAAAATAATGGGCTATCTACTGGTATTAAATATGTGAATGTCCAAATCATTACACTCAAAGAAGCTAGAAAATATGTAAATCAAGGTATGATTCAACATATAAATATAAAAACATATAAATTTATATTTCAGAATATAGTTAACTTGTTAATACATTTTGAAAATGTTATAAAATGTATTTATATTTGAAACTGTAAATTCTTTTAAAAACTATTTATTTTTACTTTATATGCATTGGTACTTTGTCTGCATGTTTGTCGAACTGGAGTTACAGACAGTTGTGAGCTGTCATATCAGTGCTGAGAATTGAACCCAGGTCCTCTGGAAGAGCAGGCAGTGCTCTTAACCAGTGAGCCATCTCTCCAGTCCCTCAAATTGTAAATTCTAAAAACTGCAAAGTCATGCAAAGTGACAGAAGCTGTGACTATCTGGGATGATTGCCTGTAGACAGACAAGGGATGAGGCAAAGAAGGGAATATCTTGTGAATTTAGGACTTTCTAGGTGTAATTTCCTTAATTGAAGTGATGTTTTTTTACCAAACTGCAAAAGTAATTTAATAGACGACCCAGACAGATTTGACAACAAGACCTAAGAGTCTTTCTAAGGTCACTAACATGGAGAACAAATGCCTCAAAGAATCATGTCTTTGTGATCCTTGTGGGATCAAAACAAAAGAAACTTCCCATTCTCTTGTGTTCTGATAGAATAACAAGCTGTTCTGCCATGATTCAGATAAGCTACAGGTCACATCTTTCTGGATGTTGTAAGTTCCCAGCTTTCCAAGTCAGGGTTGCTCTCTCTGTATTTCTTATGCCATTTCATAAGGAGGGAAGTCTGAGTCTAACCTTGCTGGATTCTGCCTAGTGCATGGGTCTTTTCAAATATGTTTGCTCTGCATCCTCTACTGTAATACATATTAGCACTAAGCAAACTTGGTACAGAGTCTTGCAACTTTCAAAAACTCAGCAGACTTAAAGTCTTTATGAAATCCCTAGAAGCATGAAGTTGTTGTTGTCGTTAGTCAACAATTGTGCTGCCAAAATTAGAGATCTATGTGCAAGACAACAGTGATAAACTGAAGCCTAAATCGCCTCTCTTATGCCAAAAAATTAACTCAAATTGGATTGTTGATTAAACTACAGTTATAGAACTTTTAGAAGAGAATATGAGAGAAAATGTCATAAACTGAAGTTTAGTGAAGAGTACATAGACAATACATCAAATACATACTACAAAAATGGAGAAAGTCAATGTCATTGAAACACTCATGTAATATTGTTCTCTGAAAGACTATGTGAAAAGGATAAAAAAAATAGCTTACAGACAGAGAGTATTTGAGAAACACCTGAATATACTTTTAAAAATCCTTTAACCTAGGTAATTGGCTCCAATTTTTAAACAGGCAAAAGACTTAAACACATCATTAGCAGTGATACACATGACACATATATTCACAAGAGATAAGAGATGTTCGACATCACCAGTCAAGGGAGAAATCCAAATTAAAAACATTGTGAGATGCTACTATGCACCTATCCGAATTGCTAACACACACACACAAAAATCAAATACTAATAAGTACAGGAAATAGGACTTGTGCATGATGATATGAAATAATATATCCACTCTTGGAATAATTCTCGCAATTTCTGAAAACATTAAACATACAGTTACCATGTGGCCTAATAACAACACCCCTAGGCATTTATCCCAGAAAAAAATTAATTTCATGCTCACTCAAAAACCTATCCGTAAACAGGGTGCTTAGTATCTCAGAAGCCGGGAATCTGAAGTTGGAACAATCACAAACAAGGTCAAGGCTAGCTTGAGCTACACAGAGAGATCCTGCCTGAAAGCAAAACAAATTTTACTCAAATATTCACAGCCATTTTAATATCCCCAATTAAAAGCAAACTAAATATTCTTCACCTTGTAAATGGTTAAATATATTCTTCTACACTTATACTGTGGAATACTACTTAACAACAAAAAGAAATCAACCCTTGATACATGCATCAGCTTGAATAGATCTTAAGGACACCATGTTCAATAAATAGTCAATTCCAAAATGGTTACACTCCATGTGTTTATATGTATGCAACATTCTCCAAACAAAAAACTAGAGAGATGGAGAGCATATAATTGACTGTCAAGGAGGAGATGTTGGGAAAAGCGAACATAAAAATGAAAGGACATGGAGAAATTTCCTCTTGAATGTGGTGGCAGTGGTGGTTACAGAAATCAGTACCTTCTGGAAAATGCCATATAGTCACAAGGCCATTCAAAAATGGTACATGGGTTCTGAAATAGATAAAACCCAAGTAAGCTATATAACTAACCTAGGTCATAGGAGATATACATATATATATATATATATGTATATCTCCTATGACCTAGGTCATTATGTCAACTGATCTTCCTCAGACTGGAGGGAAAATCCTGTGGTCCTGGGATAGAGAGGTCTGTGGAGGGGCACAGACCTCTCAGTTGGTGTTTGAGAGTGAAGTGGGATGTGGCTAGTTCTTTCAAGTGGATTGAAAAGCTGCAAAGTGGATCAACTGGTGCTATAGGGAAGATTCACTATTTCCAGAGTGAAGAATCAAGGCTGAAGTGATGTTCACAGGAAGCCTGAGCAGACAGGAAACCCACAGTCAGTAAACAGGAAGGAACAAGTCCTCCAGTTGTTCAGTCTCCTCTCTACTGATCCCCAGTGGGAGAACCTAAAACGGAGTCAGTTGACAAGGCAGAAATTGTGTTTGCCCTGTGCTTTTGCTAATCTAACAAAGCAGGGTAGAGGAGAGTAGGTTTAGGTCTGAGACAGTAACTTAGTAACTGGCAAAACCTAGCTGGGGGAAAGGTACTTTAGCTAACCCCCACCCCTGATCTCCTAATCACCTTTTTAATCATCTTAAGCATTATTTGTCAGTTCCTCTTGCATTATATAAGGCAAGATTTTACCAGTGGAGTAGTAGTGGAATACTGAAGTAACAGAACCACTAGTACCTCGACAGATCTATAAATCTCTGACCCCCGCAAGAAAGGGAACACACCATACATAGTTGCCATGAAACCACCAAGGGTCATTTTAAATGTGCCAGCAAGGACCTCACTAGTGATTATCAAGATTGTAGTCTGAATCGAAACATGATACCTGTAAGCTCAGTCCTTGGGATATAAAAAGAGAGAAGGATCAGGGTTTAAGGTCGTCCTTGGCTATAAGCAAAGTTTAGGTCAACCTAGGATACATGCGACTTTGTCTTTAAAAAGATATATTTTAAGAGTCCACCTCACCTATCAGCATCATTGTCATCAAAAAGACAATAACAACAAATGCTATTCTACATGAAACTCTGTCTCCAAAATCCCAGAAAAGAAAAGGGAGAGAGGGAGGGAGGAGGAGATGGAAAGAGAGAAGAGAGGAAAGGAGAGGAGAGACCTCTACTCTAAGTCTAAGTTGGTGGCAGAAGCCTGTGTTCCCAGCTACTCAGGAGGTTGAGATAGGACCATTCAGGAGTTCAAGGCTTCACTAGCCCACAGTGAACCCAGAGCTAGAAGTTAATGATACTCTATCTCAAAATAAAAAGGAACGTTCTGGGGACACTGCATGTGTAGCTCAGTGGCAGGAATGCTCTGGCACCATACACCACACACACACACACACACACACACACACACACACACACACACAAACTCTACACTGAGATACATGCCACTTTTCATATAAGAAAAAATGTTCCTTTTACCTTTTGAACTTTCAGATCATTTAGCTGAGGAAAATGGATGTTCTTAAGTGTTTTAGAGAATTTATTCATGCATTCTAAATTGAAGCATACTTAGCACTCATAATTCTCCTGGCTTAATGTTGCAGCTATATTCTAATAGAACACCATTAAAGTTATTAAGGAAATCTGTGTCATTTTATGTAAAATACACTGGGTGGGGAGAAAAAGATTATGATGAACTCTAAAGCTTCTCCCTTCACCTCAAGGATCCATCTTCAGACACTTATTAAAATTATATGATAACACACAAATTTGAAATTCAACAGTTGAATTCAGTTCCATTATTTGACAAAGAAATAAAAGGTGAGAGTTTGCTAAGTGAATGAATGGCCTTAAGCAATAATTTTCCACAAAACTCTATTCAAAATTCTCCCAAATATGGGTTATATTCAAGAACATACAGGAAGAAAGATTTTTCTAGTTTAGTCAAAGAGAAAATGTCACCTAATTTATTCTATCCTGGGCCAGGGATAGGGTTAGCGAATGCAAACACTTGTTACACTAGCCTCAACAACCTGAAGACCCGTGATTGGATCCTCAGTGCCCACATAAAAAAGATAGGATATGTTAGCAAGAATCTGTAATCACAGCCTTCCTGCAGGAGTATGGGAGGCAGAATAAGGAGAATCAGCTTGAAGGTCCCCTGGCTAGCTAGCCTGCAATACTCAGTGGGGCAGAAACAAGAGACTCTGCCTTGAAAGCAAATTGAAGGGGAGACCGACTCCATACAAGTGCCATGGCAAGCTCACATATCCACATGGCTGTGTGATACACAGTAAACAAACAAATAAATAAAATAATAAAATCTCCAATCGTTTAAGGGAGGAAGGCCAGAAGAATCTTGGCAGCAAAGGCATAAGATTTACTTAAATTCCCTTTTCTGTAGGGAATGGTGGTATATGAATGTCCATAATCCCAGAACTCAGGAAGTGGATGAGGAAGCACAGTTACACAAAAGTGCAAGGTCATCTTCAGCTACATAGCAAGTTCACGGCTAGCCCAGATTACAGGAGACTCTGCCATAAAACCAAACCAAAAGAAATAAAAAAAGCAAAATTCCTTTTTGGAATGCTTAAATCCAAATTTGTTTAAGCCTTTAATTTTTGAAAACTCTTGACAAAGCTGGTCAAATATATTTTTAGAAAAAGGTAGCAAGAAAATTCTTCCAAAGATCATGGTAGGCGTTGGCTAATGAGGCCAAGGACAAGGGAGGGAAGAATAGTAGCAACAAGCTGGTGAAATGGTGGGAAGGCATTTTACAATTTCAGAATGTACTTTCCCATACAATCACCTTAGAGAGGAATTTGAATACTTCTTTCTCTTTCTCTTTCTCTTCCTTTTGATGACATTTCTCTGACAGCTGAAGTCAGTAGTGGCTGACAAAGTTTAAGATTAGAAAGTCTTTGATGACCAGATATTAATACAAGCATTGGGGGTTTCCAATTTAGTCAGTAGGTCCTGGGAGCAGCAGGCTTACACATATGTGAGCTCTCTCGATTCATCCCTGTCCATCCTTCTTTCTTTATCTTCTTAATTTTTATTGGATATTTTATTTATTTACTTTTAAAATGATATCACCCTTCCCAGTTTCCCCTCCACAAACCCCCACCCCATTCCTCCTCTCCCGCCTTACCACCCTAGCATTCCCCTACGCTGGGGCATCAAGCTTTCCCAGGACCAAGGGCCTCCCCTCCCACTGATGCCAGATAAGGCAATCCTCTGCTACATATGCAGCTGGAGCCATGTGTACTCCCCAGAGCTCCCATCCTTCCTTCTTATTTTTTACCTCTCTGTCCACCTCCTGCCATCCACCACAAAGGCACATGCTCATGGCCCTCCTCTATAAACCTGAACTCAGAGCACTGGGTAACCGAGTATAGTTCTTTACAGCAGCTCACTCTACTTTCACTTGTGCTCCCTCTCTCTGAGGTGTCTCTACAGAAATAATTATTACCTAATTATCTGACACAGTCTCCCTTTCAGGGTACCAACTCTAGCTCGCTCTATTCCTGGTCATCCCCAAAGGAATGATAGGTAGTTCACATAAAACAGAACCATAATTTACAAGGTTTTTCAAAATACATAAAATGGTATTGTTTTTATTAGAATTCTGTATCAGCTGAAGTAGAAGTATTTTCAGAAAAGTGAAAAGATTTATACCTACTTCCTAGTTTAAGAAGCTACCAAGTCACTCAAAAGTCAAGGTAAATTAAGACACACAGGGACTAAACTACTAGGATCAGAAATCATCTGCCAGCCTCTGAACTACTCTCACAAGCAATTTCTACTCTCCTTGAAACTCTCCCTAATAGTCACTCACATTTTCCAAAAGAATACAAATAGGTTTTCAAGGTCTTTGTGCAAAACAGTGAAGTAATTCACATAGAGCTTTGGCACCACTTCTGCTCAACCACAGAGGAGTGAGCAAAGCTCTCAGAGTGGTGGTTTTGTCATTTAAACACTGTCCTTTCTTAAGCTGGGGTTGTAAATCAAGAGTAGAGTACTTTCCTAGAATGTGCTTGGTACTGGGTCCCACCCCCAACAACATAGGAGGATTCTCTAATGGCTACTGATTCTTCTATGCCTTAAGGATCTTGCTGCAGCACCTCTAGGTTAACTTCACTTCCATCAGTGGCCATGCACTATGGCATCCTGAAGTCCTTGTTCTAAGAAAAGGAAACAACAGCAACAGGATTCTCTTTCTTTTCATAGGCTGATGAGATGACCTAGAACAAGGAGACTCAGTTTAAAGTGATATGCTATCTAACCCTGCTGGACTCAACTGCATGAAAGCTGATGGCTGCACGAAACAGGGTGCTTTTTAGCTGTATAATTACAGAGTGATATGGTTAACTAACCTTTTGGGTAAAACATTGTGCTTAACTAGACGTAATAACCTGTTAACTCACTTACACTTCACACATCTTCATCAGCCTCAAGTTTTCTGTACTGATTCAGGTTCAACAGATAGTTTTCAGATGTCTATTTCTGAGATACCATGCTATTTGCTGTAGATACAGGGATGTTAACTAGTTGCAATGGCCAAGCATTAATAAGAGTTTATTACTATACATTCTGACAGGAATTTCTGATGCACCCTAAGTTTCTGTTCTTTTTAATAGTAAGGTATTCTTAGTCCTACTTGAAAAAATGAGCAAAAAAAGCCATAAAATGGTTAAATGAGGCGTCATAATACACAGCTAGTGTACAAGACAGGACTGAACTTCAGGTATTATCTGATTCTAAATTTCATAATCTTATCCACTAACCAATGTATTATGTTGTCTCAAATGCTGATGAGCATTAAGAGCCTTATATAGAATATTAGATATATACACAAAAAGGTGTTTTAAAACTATTACACTAAACACTAAGGGACTGGAATTCCTAAGGTGTTTTAAGAACACATAGAAAGAACACTGGGAAGTACCACCACATATGAATTAAAAGGGTATACACCATGAGACTAAGGCCGGAGGATTGCTTGTGTCCACAGGTTCTAAACCAGTTTGGGAAATGATGAAAAACCTTATCTCAAGAACAAAGAAAACAGTATGTAGGTATAAACTGCAAAGTCATGTGGCCCATGTTTGTAGTGTGAATTTGCCACTTATATGTTATAGGAACATTTGCTACTTGCAACATACTTGATCATGGGTGATTTAAAACTCTAATGCCAGCAGGGCAGTGGTGGCGAAGCCTGTAATCTCAGCACTTGGGAGGCAGAGGCAGGTGGATTTCTGAGTTTGAGGCCAGCCTGGTCTACAGAGTGAGTTCTAGGACAGCCAGGACTACACAGAGAAACCCTGTCTCAAAAAACAAAAACCAAACCAAAACAAACAAACAAAACTCTAATGCCTCTGCTTCCTCTTCCAAGATATAGGATAACAACAAAACCAAAGTTGTAGAATTATGAGACTTGTGAGGGCTTAGAATGCTTTCTAGCACAGTGTCAACACTATACAAGTAATACATAAACAAGCAGAACTCTGAGAGATTAAGGGAAAGTCTTCCTTTTTGAAAACATTTGTGCCAGAGCTGAGTCACATAATATGAGTAAGAGTGAGCCAAGTGAAGAAAAGTGGAAGAGGTGCCCCAGGCAGGAGCAGAGCATAAACCCCATACAGAAGGACACAATAGCATCACAGGTAGAAGCTAACTACAAGCAGTTTGGTAATCCTTGACTACACTGTATAATGCTAAGAGGTAAGAGGCAGATCCAGAAATTCTATGCATTACTTCAAATCATCTACATTTTATTTCATAGGCAATGGAGACCTATGGAAGAGAAGGGGTTTAATGCATGAAACAATATAGACAAATATGTACTATAGGATAGATGTGTTAGATGGTCTATAATTTACCTAATAAATAACACAGAGACAGTAAAAGATACATACACAGTCCCATACATGTACATGTATACATAAACTTGTTAATAGCTTAGAGGGAGCTACTATCTGAAGTGGCCTATGAAGGGATACACTGCAGCAGTATCTAGTTTATATAGGAAGGGCTCAGGTATGAGTCATCCTTCTGAAACAGCTGCAGAAAAGCTTCCATCCTCTACCTAAACACTCAGGGGTCTTTTACTAGTGAAATAAGTAGTACTCTAAAGATAGACATTCTGTCTGCCCTCGAATGGCTGAGGCCTAAGGAAATGGTAACCTCAAAGTTGCACTGAGGAATGTGTATGGTTCTATATTCGGCCTAGACAGTTAGCTACACCACTACTGTGGATGAACTTTCATACACACACAGGGAAGCTTTCCTGACTAATGGAGTTTACAAAAGCAAATTTGTTGGACTACATTGACCTGCTAAAAATGTATAACTGATAGGACTTGGTCCAAGTTGTCTTTTCATTAGAACATAAAACCTGATAGAGACACCATGGAGGCTGGAGATTAAACTCCACAGCTTTCCCTGGTTACTATACTATGACAGGCTTTGATCAATTTGCAAGATGATGGAAGGAAGATAATTGTAAAGGCAAGAAGACAATCTAGCAGAAGGTTGCAGTACTTGCTCCAATAACTAAATTATAAAATACCAAAAGATAAGAACACAAAAGATGCCGGGTGGTGGTGGCGCACGCCTTTAATCCCAGCACTTGGGAGGCAGAGGCAGGCAGATTTCTGAGTTCGAGGCCAGCCTGGTCTACAGAGTGAGTTCCAGGACAGCCCGGGCTATACAGAGAAACCCTGTCTCGAAAAAACAAACAAACAAAACAAACAAACAAACAAAAAAGATGATAAGAGAGGAAGACATACAAAAGCTGAAGATTTAGCTTAGCAGGATTACATTGTCTTAGCATTGTTCTGAGATCAATTCCCAGCAATACACACATATACTCAAAATATCAACAGTAGATCTTTACTTACCTATAATTAAGTATAAATGGTTAAATTCCCAAAACAAAAGGTTTAGAGGCACCTGAATGTATAAAAAATACAATTTGGATTAAGAATAAAGAAACTAAACCAAACATGAAGCAATGTGATGCATACAAGACTCACTTTAGATACAAAGACACATGTGTTATATGCCAGTAACCATGAGAGCCCATTTGTAGCTATACTTCTTGAGAAAAAAATACTTTAAGTCAGACTGTAGGGCTAGGGTGTTGGCTCAGTGGGTAAAGTGCTTGTCACACAACTGTGGGGCCTAGTGTTTGGATCTCCAGATAAATATGAGGTGGGTGTGGCAAACTGCCTATAATTCCAAAGCTCAGAAACAGAAACAAGGGATCCTGGGAGCAGGTTGTCTAATCGCACCAACTGTGCCAGCATTCTCTGAGTTCAACTGAGAGCTCCTGCTTCCAGAGCATGGTGGAGGAAGACTTTCAATGTCGACTTCAGGCCTCTACATGCCTGTATATCCATTAGACTGATAAACAGCTACGTCAACAAAAGAAGAATGATCTCAATTAAACAGGCTAATGCCACAACTTGAAGAACTAAAAAAATAAAATAAGAAAGTAAAACCAAATTTATCAAAGTAAGGGACTACCAAAGAGCAGTCTTGAAATAAATGAATATTTTGTATTCAGAATAGAGAATAGAAAAACTATAGGACAAAAGCCAAGAAAGCTGACAGATCTTTCCCTAAGGAGAAAATCAACAAACCCTTAGCAAAACTAAGGAAAAAAATCTCAAAATCAGAAATAATATTGAAGACATTTTATTGGGTAACAAAATAAAACATTATAAAAGGACTATTCTGAACAAATACATACTGACACAATAAGAAACCTTGAAGATACAAACTTATAGACACACAATTGACAGAAAGGCTTAGCAGACCAGTAATAAACAAAGCGAATCACTAACTGAAATGAATCCAACAATAAAAACAGCCCAGAAGTAGATTGCTTCACAAGTGAGGGCTCCAAAACATTCAAACAAGTAATACCAATTTTTCTTCAACCTTTTAAACACACACACACACACACACCAGACACTCTTAAAGCCTATTTTTCAGGGCCAGCAGCAGAGAGATCTCAAGGCCAGAAACCATACAAGAAAACTGCAGAGCAATATTCCTGTTGAACAAAAGGGTTTTTCTTTAAACTGTCAATAAAATGATAGCAAACTAAATTCACCAGCACATTAAAAAGACCAAATAACTCAGTCAATTGGGCTTTATCCCTGAGATGCAAGGATGTTTCAATGTAGGAAAATAAATCAGTACAACATATTGCATTAAAAAGAATGGAAGACAATAACCATGCAGGCATCTCAATAGGTACAAAAAGGGAACTTGGAAAAAAGTCAATATCCTTTAAGGAAGAAAATTTCTCAGCAAAATAGGTATAGAAGGAGTGTCACAAGACAAAGGCCATATGTGAAAGCCCATCAGGAACATCACAGCTACTGAGGACAAACTGATAACCCTTTCCCTAAGATGGGGAGCACAGGAGTGTCCACTCTTGGCATCTCTATTGTGCACAGCAATGCAAGTCCTAGCCATATCAAGTGGGCAAGGAAATTGAAAGCCTAACATTGGAAGTCAAAGGTGTGTGTGTGTGTGTGTGTGTGTGTGGCAGATGGAGCACTTGCCTAGCATTTGTGAGGTCCTGTAAGTCAAAAAAAAAGGAGGAATAAGTACAGCTATCTGTCTTTAGGTTATATGATCATTATGTAGAGACCTTTAAATTTTCCACAAAAGAACCTTCTAGAACCTGCTACGGTTATGTAGCATACAATAAACACACAAAAATAAGTAAAAAAAAATACATACTAACAACAAGAAGGAAATTAAGAGAATAATACCATTTATATTATCAATAAAAAGAAAGTATTTCAGAATTAACCAGAGATAAAAGGCACTGGGCATTCTAAATCACTAGTGAATTGAATTTAAATAGGTACCCTGTGTTCACTGGTGGAGTAAATGAATGCTCTTAAGATGTCCATATTATGCCAAACAACCCACAGATTCAATGTAACTTCAAAAAACAAACAAAAATCCAAACATTCCAATGGCACTTCTTATGGAAGTAGGGACACATCCTAAACTTCATGTGGAACTACAAGAGACTCCAAAGCAGATAACAACATCAGAGACATCACTAGACATTCTTCTGTCAAGATACTAGCTGACCAGGTATTCGAGAGGATATGGCAGGCCTTTAAAAGTTTTTTTTTTATTAAAATGACACAGAAATTTTATTGATGTTACAAATGTGCCAGAGAGTGTAATGGAAGCTCAAAGAGCGGTGTAAGATGGACAGGTGAAAAAAGTCGGCACTGAACTGGAAAAAAAGGCATTAATTCTCATGAGAGGCAGAGAGACATCACAACAGCAGTCAAAACTTTCCAACTCTCCATCATTCTTTTATTTGCCAGAGAAGCCAGCTGTGAACATGAGCTAATCTTAAGAGAAGAAAGGGAGAATAATGACAGAACCTAGGAAAATGTCAGCACTTCCTAGCAAGGAATATTACTGGGAATACCATGTATGAGCATTCAGGATGAAATTTTAGTCTGGGTAGAACTATCCCTACCATTTGTGAGCATTTGGATCCATTCCACTTAACAACTAACTGGCTATGTGTCCCTGAATGCTGATAAATAGACTTTACAGATCACAATTAGAAAAGGGAGCATGTATCAATGAGGTCATGTACCATGCTCTGGGGGAAAAAATAAGAGGAATGAAAAATATAATGTAAGCAACCTCTACATGGCTCTGTCTGGCTCGATGAGAAAATGAAGGAGCTGGCCTTGGGTTTCTATGGCTCCTTCCATAGCAACAGCCTGATTCTTGGAATTCTGGTTCCTCTAGACCAATGGTTCTTAACCTGTGGGTGGCTATCCCTTTGGGGGAATAAATGACCCTTTCACAGGGGACACATAGTAGATATATTCCATATCAAATATTTACATTACACTTCATAATAGTAGCAAAATTATAGTTATGAAGTAGCAACAAAATATTTTATGGTTGGGGGTCACCACAACTGTATTAACGGCTCACAGCATTAGGAAGGTCGAAACCACTGCTTTAGACTTTTCTAGACGCTATGTCAGTTGCTCTGTTTGGTATAAGATTGAAGATGATTATATTCTGTTTTTAAGCTCAGTGAAACAGGAGATAATTCAAAATTTCCAGAAATTTACAAAATGCAGTAAATATAAGGGAATGAGAGTCACAGGGTTGGGAGGGGGGGGTATGACTACTCTCTAGGTCCGCAGGCCAGTGCCTAGCTGTACTGTAGTGAGACCTTTTCCTGAGAGCAAATCGACAGCTCAGATGGGGAAAACTCAGACTGCCTTCTTTTCCTACTCCTAACTTTAAAGTTCTGCTAACTTTAGAGGAAATGATGAAATTCTTCTCTTTCTAACTTTCCCCACAGTAGTCATTAAGACTTTAGCTGTGACTTGGGGATAAGAAACCTGAAGAAGCCACCTCCTGTATCCAGGCAGGAACCCCAGTGGAACAATAGGGACACCAACACAACCACAAAACTTTAAACCTAAAACGTATCCTGTCTACAAGAAATGCAAGGACAGGGGATGGAGCAGAGACTGGGGGACTGACCAAACAATAACTGGCTCAATTTGAAACCCATCCCATGGGCAAGCACCAATCCTTAACACTATTAATGATACTCTGTTATACTTGCAGACAGGAGTCTAGCCTGGGTGTCCTCTGAGAGGCTCCATTCAGCAGCTGACTCAGACAGATACAGACACCCACAGCCAAACAGTGGATGGAGCTTGAGGACTCTTATGGAAGAATAGGAGAAAGGATTGTGGGCCCTAAAGGTGATAGAAACTCCACAGGAAGACCAACAGAGTCAACTAACCTGGACCCTTGGGGCTCTCAGAGACTGAACCACCAATCAAAAAGCATACATGGGCTGGACCTAGGCCTCCCCGCATATATATAGCAGATGTACAGCTTGGTATTCATGCCGGTCCTGAATAACTGGAACTCTAGCTATCTCAAACCTGTTGCCTCTCTGTGGAATACATTCCCCTGAGCTATCTTGTCTGCCTCAGTAGGAGAGAAAGTGTCTAGCTCTGAAGAGACTTGATGTGTCAGAGTAGGGGGGAATACCTGGGAGAGCTCCACCCTCTCAGAGGAGAAGGGGAGAGGGGAAGGGACTATGTGTGTGGGGGGAATAGGAGGAGATGGGCAGAAATCAGGATGTAAAGTGAATAAATAAACTAATTAATGGAAAAAAGAGAATTATATGTGTAGCTGGACGTTGGTGGCATATACCTTTAATCCCAGCACTTGAGATCAGAGGCAAACAGATCTCTAAGTTCGAGGTTTTCCTAGTCTCCAGAGTGAGTGCTAGGACAGCCAGGGCTACACAGAGAAACCTTATTTCAAAAAATAACCAAATAAAACAAAGCTTAATAAAATTTAACAAAAAATAATTGTGTATGTATATATAGCATTTGTGCGTGGGGGGTATAGAGGCCAGGAGAAGTCAGCAGGTACCCTCCTTTATCAATTTCCACCTTTTCCCATTTAGACAAAGGGTCTCCTGAACCTAAAACTAGCTTTTCTCTTCTAGATTGGCAGCCAGTAAACTCCAGAGATCCTCCTATCTCTGTCACCCTCAATTCTAGGGTTACAAGCATGTATGGGGACCATGCCCAGCTTTTATGAGTGTATGAGGACCGGAACCCTAGTCCTCATTCTTGCACAGGAAATGCTTTAAACTGTGGAGTCCTCTCTCCGCCCCAAGACTATAATGGGTATTGTATTCCTGCCACAACTCATCATCTCTTCTTACCAACTTTCTGAGCTTCACCGGGCATAGAAAGCTGCCCACTTTCTTCCATGCTGCTAACTAACAACAACTCAGCATCTATGTTCCTAACATCTATTCTGAAGGTTAAAAATAATTTAAGACGAGGACTGTGACTAAAAGCACATTGCCCTTTCTTTGAAAAGATGGTACATCTGATTTATGAGTAAACCTTGTCCTTTCTCAGGGCTGGGGAAAAGAGTATTTAGAATCATCTGTACAATTTCTTCTTGTGAACAAAGAGCTTTTCTAAGTGGCCACATGGAAAGTGATTGCTGTAAATGCAGTGGGCCAAGTTATTAAATAGTTTCTTCATATCATATTTGGGAACATGGACCTCAGATGCCTTGGACTCTCTCTGTAAGTACTTTTACTAAGCTGGTTCTGTCATCTAGTCCACCCCCTAGGCAATTTGTGTAGATATAAGCTGATCTTACAACCAGAACTTATTATCACATCCAGAGGTTTCTCCCTGAATAACTGTTTTGGTACAGCTGTGATTTGGTCCCTTGAGCAGGGGATGTGGGGATGCCAAACTGCCTTCTGGTCCTTGAACCAGGGCAGGTAGATACAGGCCACAATTCTAGAATCTGGGGGTTGTTTGGGTGTCAGCCTTTTCAGCAGATGGTCTCAACACCATAAGATAACTAGTGTGTAGCCCAACAGGAGGCTGAATAAGAATGACACCAACTGAAATGGAAAATGTGGCCAACAAAAAAAAAAAATGGAGGGAAAGTAGCTGCTCTACTTGAAAGCGTTTGGGCCTTGACCAGAAAGGGATGGTAATGCCCTAGCTCTAAATACACATTTCTTTCCCACTCTGATGTGAACCTCCAAATATCACCTCCTTTATGATTATTAATCTGAAGATGCTTAGAATTCTTGTTCCTCAGCTCCCTCACTTCCTGGATTAATCACCTGCCCTATTCCCAACTGTCATGGTCCAAAGCCTCTGGGACTGAAGCCATGCCTTTCTCAGCACTGCAGCTGTCAATCTGTTGCCATTCTTATTTAACCATGGACTGTTGTCATTATGTGGCTTAGGGTGATAACCAAGGTTAGAAACTGTGCTTCTGATTATTCTTTCAATAATTTAATCATCTTTTGGATGCAATAAGAGTCTGTTACAGATGAAGAAAAGCATGGAACCATCTGTTTTCTGAACCATTCAGTTAAAGAAGTATCAAAAGAAGCACAATTGCTGGGCCCTGGAAAATTGGCAGAAAGGCAACTATACTACTACACTGACGTCATCTATGGTGCAAGTTGCACGTGTTTATGTTGGGGAAAGGTATAGAGTAATACTAGTGCAAAGGACTAAGGGCTTGGTTGTCCTAGGCCAAGAGGGATGTTCTCTTCCTGCATGAAGCATGTAAGGATTCCCTAGCATACTCAGTTCCAGAATAAATCCTGTCAGACTCTAAATCCCTTCCCTCCACAAGAGGTCAAAGGACAACTTACAGGTCAGTTCCATCCTTCTCCCATGCAGGTTCTGAGCATCAAACTTGAGTTATCATGATGGCAAGTGTCTTCCCTTATATAAACTGGCAGTCTTCACTACTTAACAATTGAGTTCCTTTTATAGTTGGACTTCAAGGATGGCTTTCTACTGGGGAGCAAAGTAAAGGGCTTTTAACACAAAAGGAAGAAAAACTAAACAAACAAAAGCTCTCTCGAAATGGAAGAACACACTTATCCCTAGTTTTTGCTAAGTGCAGTGAGTTCATAGTCTTTTTTTTTTATTGAAGTGGATTTCAAGGCTTTTTCTTAGTATGCATTTGATAGAAAGCTGAGTGTGTCATAGTTACTTTTTATTTCTGTGATTTAAAGAAAAAACCTCACAAAATAAACTTAGGAAGGGTTTGTTGTGGAGAAATCACAGGATCAGGAACTTGGGACAGCTGGTCAGCTTGCATCTACAGTCAAGAATCAGAAGGTAAGGAAAGCTTGAGACCACTTTCTCCTTTCTATAGAATTCAAGATCATGGTCAAGGGAATGGTGCCCTCCACAGTGGGTAAGTTTTCCCATTTCAATTAACCAACTCAACATAATTCTTCACAGAAAAGTCCTGAGACTCTTCTCCCAGGGGATTCTAGACTTCATCAAGTTGAAAGCTGAGGTTAACAATTAAAACAAGACAAAAGCAAATGTGGCAAGTAGCTATCCAATTACATAGATGAGTCTGCCAAGGTATAACCTAGACAAACTGAAAAAAAGAAGCAAAAGTTGTTCACACACTGTTCAAATTTTGTTACTTTTTCCTGACTGTATCATACTTTGCTAGGACCCAGTATCTCTAGCTGATACATGGACAAAGCCTGTTCCCTAATAAATCTTAATCTTAATAATTCAGCTGATGTTCCCATTCCTTAGTCCTGAACACCGCATCAAGACTTTTCCTACAAATCCAATCAAAATGTACTTTCTAATCTCCTCATGCTCAGCTTTCTGATGGGATAGCTTCATAAATGATACACCTGCATCATTTAAGGAGATCAGGAGCCCCTTAGCTAAAATGTGTGAGAATAGTGAAAAGTTCTGGCTTGTTATGCCTTAGCAAGAGACCTTGTAAGGTACTCAAAAAGCACCTTAAAGCATTGCTTTCTGAAGCAACCATACCACTAGGTGTGGCTCTCTAATTCTACAGATGATTCCTTTGGAACCTCATGTGAATACAGAAGACCTCCTGCTAGGTTCCCTAGTGCGTCAGAGAAGTGCTGTTAAGAATAGTTGAGGCAGGCAGATTTTGTAATGCAATAACATTTTTTTTTTTAGAAATTACTTTCTACTTCATTCTCAGATGAAATTAGGACATAGACTTAAAATTTAAGTAATAGTCATTTGACCAAATATGATTTACTGCAAATAAATTATACTGTTGTTACATCATCAAAAGCCCTGCTTACAGAATCTATCATAGGAAAAACTAAAGAGCAATTTTTAAGTTGTAACCGTGCATCAATGAACTGTTCACAGATGGAATGGTATGATGATCCTCACAGGTGATGCTGAATGAAAGCAGCCTCTTTCAAAGTCACCTGCTGTGTGAAGTCATTTATATGACCTGCTCAGAAAGACTGTAAGAGAGATAGTACATCAGTGGCTGCCAAGAGTTGGAGGTGGGGGAGGGAGGAAGTTTTGGAGATGAGGGGACTTGTGTGTAATCTGACTATGATGATAACCACATGCAGCTGTATGTTAAAGCTCACAGAAATATATGCCAACAGTCAGTGTGTCTATATGCTTTTTTAAAAAAATTGGGGAAATGCACATTTCTCATCATTTTATTCACTGAAAAGTCAAAGTTTATCTTCTAAAAATAGTGGCAAGTTCAAGATGTGTCCTCTCAGAGACGGATCAGCCATCATAAGGGCTTTGAAGAAAATCTTCCAAAAACTCTCTAAGCTCCTCAGAATTAAAGTGATCAACTGAAGCAGATAGAGTGTGTGCTGAGGCCTTAGGCCAGCAATGGCACGTAGGGGCTGTTAGTCACTGCCCACAGAATCTGTTCCGCTTTTAGTTTTTCAAGTGGTAAGAACTAGCTGACTGAGTAACCAGGGTTAGGTTGAACAAGTCCATGAAAGCCCAATATTTAAACTCATGAACAATGAACAAGCAAAGAAGGGCTGAGGGGAAAAAATTATAATATCCGATTTTTACCTCCAAGTCTACCCTTAAGTGTGGCGATTTATATAGGAAATATTTGGTTTTCCTACAAAAGCTATTTTCAGTTAAATTTGCCCAGAATTTCCAGAAAGTGAACCAAGTATTTGTGTACCACCAGATAACTGCTAAGGTGTTACCCAAGCTTGGGGAGTCACAAGTTGTTGTAACTAGTCAGTCTAGTACCCAGATGGTCAATTTAATTTCATGTCTGCCCAATGAGCCAGGTCAATTCAGTATTTATTTAGTAAGCCATTAAAGGCCTAAATTTTCATTTTTCATCTTTATCTTTCTTTTAAGCTAAATTATTTTATTTAAAAAAATTAGAAATAACTTTAGGTCATAAGTCATTAATGTGACAGTATTATACCTATGTGCTCTTTCCTCAGTTTCCCTGGGTGAAAACATCTTATAAAACTATACTATAATGCTATAACTAGGACATTGCTACAACCCATTCATCTTTTTACTTCTTTTAATCATTTTTGTTTATGTATCTATATTTAGCTCCATGTAACATTATCAGCTACATGTAATTTCCTGTATTTGCTAACACAATGCAGAACTCAGCAATCACATGCATCCACATCCTTCTGGCTACCCTTTGTAATCTTACCCAACTTCCTATCAACTCCATTCACTGTTTATGCCAGATAATCTGCTTCCCACCTCTAAAGCATTCAGGAATTGTAAATAATTACAAAATCCATATACATCTCTATCTATGTCTATATTATTAATTCACTTTACATCTTGCTCACTGTCTCACACTCCTAGTCACTCTCTCCTACAATCCTTCCCCCATTCCCCCTCCTCTTCTCCTCTGAGCAGGTGAGGAGCTGGGTATCACCCCACCCTGATACTTCAAGTCTCTGCTAGGCTAAGTGCTTCCTCTCAGTAGGACAACGAAGGCCAGCTAGAAGAATAGATCCCACATACAGGAATCAGCTTTTGGGATAGCCCCCACTCCAGTTGTTTGGGACCCACATGAAGACCAAGCTGCACATCTGCTACATAAATGCAGGGAGGGCTAGGTCCAGTCTGTATATGTTCTTTGGTTGGTGTTGCAGTTTCTGAGAGCCCCAAAAATACTTTTTAAGGTTGGCTTTCTTTTTCACACAGCAAAAATCCCAAGAGATTAAGGAAAGTCATTAGGTGAACCTATACCCCATTCCTTCTCATTTCTGAGTGGCATTCCACGGAATGAATATATCAGTTTGTTTAATCATTAACATGTTGAAGCAAACCAACAATGCATGACTTATCCAGTTGCTTTGAATCCTTGCCAACGCTTGGTATTACCACTCTTTTATTTTACCTTTCAAATAGATAAGGTCTTACTCTTTATCTACATAGCCTAGGCTTCTCTCAAACTTTTGTAGATCATCCTGCCTTAGCCTCCCGGGCATGAACCACCACATGCAGCATATTTTTAGTCATTTTAGTAGGCATATAAGGATGTTTCGATGGTTTTTCTTTGCATTTTCTTGATAGCTAATGATACTGACAATCTCTTCATGTGTTATTTCCTGCCTGCAAATCTACTTTGAAGAAATTACTGTTCATACATTTGATTTGTTCTCAATTGGATAGTTAAGAGTTTTGAGAGTTCTTAAATCCTTTGCTGGAAGTGTGACTTGAAAATATTTTTTGCCTGTCTGTCATTTGTCTCTTTATGATATACACATAGATATATAGATATATATTTTAATGTTTTACAACCATGAAAAGGAATCAATTTTATTACGGTATTTTCATACTCCTTTAGTTTTAGTTGACTCTTTCCCCCATCTCCTTGCACTTCCTCTCTGCTTGAACCCCTCTGATTCCAGTATTCCCTTTCTACTTTCAACAACAAATGTTCTATCATCCTTTTCCCCACTTCCTTAAAGTTTCTTTGTTCCCTTTCATGGGCCTCTTTCTAGTTTCCTGACCTCTACCTATACTCATGTAACAGATCTGATATGGTGATTCTTTTTAAATTTTTGATGGACTCTAATTTAATTTTTTCATTTATGAAGCATGATGTTAAACCTAAGAACTATTTGCTAAGACCTACAACATGAACTTTTCACTTAAAGCTTTTTCAAAAAGTTTTACAGCTTAATGTTGTACAGTCATGTCTATGATCCATTCTGAGTTAAGTTAGAATAAGCTGAGTGATCAAAGATGACTTGTTTTGCATCTGCATCTAGTGGCAACTGCTTCTATACTATTTGTTTTACAGACGGCCTTTTTTTCTCTATTGAGAGGTTGTTTGAAGGTTCTAAAAGGGAACTCAGCTACTCATTAACCCTTGACCAGAGAGTTCGTCTCTCTCTCTCTGACTCTTTCTCATTTTTAAGCAAAAAACAAAAGAGGTTTATTTATTTGTTTTAATTTTTAAATTACTTTTCATTAGTTAATTAATTAATTTAGTTTACATTCTGATCACAGCTTCCCTTCCCTCCTCTCTTTCCAGTGTCTCCTTCTCATCCTTTTCAAACAAGTGCACAGCTTTGGAAGGGATACTCATGTAGGGGTGAGGGAGGGTAGACACCTGGCTAGCCAGCCATATCAGCCAAATCAATCCTGGTGATCAATAGTGTGACAGATGTTACAACCAGATCAGCCTCGTCTCTCCCTTTCTCTATTAAATGACTTCATACCTGTGCCAAAAAGTCAGGTGATCAAATATGCATGGATCATTCACCACAATCAAGTTACAGGGATTGTTCAACATACATAAAGTCAAAAATGTAACACATCATATAATAAAGTCAAAAATGTAACACATAATATAAATAAACTTAAAGAGTAAAATTACATGGTCATTTCAATAGATGTGGAACAAGTCTCTGACAAAATCCAACATGCTAGCATGAGAAAAGTCCTAAAGAGTATAACCAGAGGAGATATACCTTAACATAATAAAGAGTTCATATAAAAAGCCACAGGCAACATTAATTACATCCTAAATGGAGTAAGGCTTGAAGCAATCCCTCTGGGGTCAGTAATGAGACATGGATGGCTGCTATCTTCACCCATTTTCAATATTGTACTCAAAGTACTGGCCGGGGCAATAGTACAAGAGAAGGAAATTAAAGGGATACAAACAGGGAAAGAAGTTGAATTATCCTATTTGTATATGACATGATTCTATAGATATCCCAAAAGTTCTACCAGAAAACTTTAGAAATAATAAACAAACTCATTAATGTGTCAGGATACCAAATCAATTTACAAAAATCAGTAGCCTTCCAATATACCAATAGCAAGCATTCACAATAGTCTCGAAAGTATCTCAGAATAGACTTAACCAAGGAGGTGAAAAACTTTCACAAGGAAAAATTTTACCTCTCTGAAGAGATTGAAGAACATACTACAAGGTGAAAAGATACCCCATGCTCATTAAAATTACAAATGTGAAAATGAAAAAAAAAGCTATCCAAAGCCATTTACAGATTAAATGCAGTACCAATAAAAACCAAATCTTGTGATATTCTTCACAGAAATGGGGGGAACTTAACATTGATATGGCAGCACAAAAGCCCTAGGAGAGCCAAAGGAATCTGATTAAAAAAAAATGCTGGAGAGTTTAACATAGCAGCTTTTGGCTATGTTACAGAACTATGGTAATAAAAACAGCATGATACTGGCACAAAACAACAGACATGTAGGTCAATGGAATAAATAGAAGACTAAAACATGAGTGGATGTAAGTGTAGCCATCTAATATTTGACAAAGATGCCAAAAACATACACTGGAGATAAGATAGCATCTTCAACATGTGGTGCTGGGGAAACTGTATGTCTATATGTCTATATATGTCTAGATTAGATAAACACCCAATTTAGGTAATCTAGAATCACCTGTAACTCCAGCTTTATGGCTCCAAGGACACACACATATAAGTGCACCCACAGATAAAAAGACATACAAATGAAAAACGTTTAAAACACTTTAAAAGAAAGACAGTTAATAAACACTACCTGGAATACCCTTCTCTACGTACCCAAACATTTAATTCTTTTTAATAAATTTTATTTGCTGAGAGTTTCCATTTGTTTCATAATTGTACTTATTAAAGTATTTTAAATTGCTACTTGAAAGCCTCATTCAATAACTTTACCAGTTGGTCCATCTTGGTTCAGGATCACTTAATTATCTTAAGTGATTTTATTAACTTCTGAATATGTTGACTATTAGGAGATTCTTATTCCTAATTAAATAAACTTCAGTGTAGGAGGGAGCTACTTTACCTAGGTTTACTGCACAGGTCCAGACTTGCTTTTACTGGCTGTGATTAGATGACAATTTATGTTTCAAAGGCTCCATCATGTTCTTTTGGGTCTGCCTGATTAATGTTCTGTGGGGTCAACTGTTCTCTGCTGGTGCTGTCTGATGAAGTAGAGCCTTTTCAGGCCTCTAAATGTGTATGGAGGTGGTGGCTGGAGGGGAAAGGTCTATAGTCTCTAGGAACAAATAATCTTTAATTCTTCTTGTACTGGTGAGATTCTCCTTGCCTATGCTGCCTGTACTTCTGATAAGTATGAGGGCAAGATCAGACCCTCACGAGCATGGTGACAAAATGGCATTCTGAGCCAGGCTACTTGGGGTGGTATTTCTTCTTTACGGTTTACTTCTTTGTAATGGATCTTTAGGACATGCAAGAGAAATCTCTGGTGTGATGAAAAAAGTAGAGTCAGTTCTCTTGACTGATCGTCAGTGGAAATCCCTGATAGACCCCCTTTGTTGGAGCTGCCATGTTAACCTGGCATCGTAGCCAGGATTCCCATCCAAGTCAGGAGAAGAAAGAATCTAGATAATCCACCATTCTGTTGCTAGGCTGAAAAATGGGAAATGCTGGGCTTGAATGTCCTTCATCTTTAGGTTAGGAATGATAAGGATTCCTGCTACAATGGGGAGTGTATGATCTCAGAGGTCCTAACCATTCTGCCTTCCCCTTTACAGTTTTCAAAATTCTCTTTTCATCATCTCTTGCATTACTTCCTGGGTCTATGTTTGCACTCAGCTGGAAGGAAAATGAGTCTATGCCATGTTATTTAGACTGGGGATGGAAGGCTAATTTTGTTCTGGTTTCTGCTGCTGAGTCTCCAATGAGTGACTCATACTTTCAAGTGTCACCATTTCTTAGGCACGAAGCAGCTCAGGACGTTTTGCTTTGGTTAATACAGCAATCTTCCAGCAGTGGGTGGCTGCGCATGTGTTCCTGTGTGTATGCACATTTGAGAAGAAATCCTAGAAGAGCCTGGCCCTGAAATAACTGCAT
Organism: Grammomys surdaster; assembly: GCF_004785775.1. Taxonomy (NCBI): domain Eukaryota; kingdom Metazoa; phylum Chordata; class Mammalia; order Rodentia; family Muridae; genus Grammomys; species Grammomys surdaster. The sequence continues at coordinate 2,050,002 of NW_021604667.1, read as the reverse complement.
TACAATGGGAAAATACTGACAGGACAGTGAGTTAGCTGGTAATTTGTCTAGCCTAGGAGATACTTTTGTCACTATGTTCATAGAATCACCATATTTTAAGGAGTCAGAACAACCAAGTCTTGATAGCTCTTGACAGGTTGGAAGCAATATATAAGACTGTAAGACATTCTCTTCCTTTTATATAAAATCTTGGAATATCAATAGGCACACTCTGTGTAGCACTGGTCCTCAAGGAAAATGAGATGTCACCTAAGAAGACTACTTTAGTAGGCTGAACAATGGTTTCCAAAATATGGCATTCCCTTAATCCTTGGGGTTATATTGTCTCATATGAAACAAAGGCTGTAGGTGTCTTTAAACTGAAGGAGCCTAATCTAATTATAGAGTCCTTATCAAAGAGACAGAGGGGGTTCAAAGTGCTATCCAACAACATGACTTAGGAATCTGAAAGTCAGAAAGGGAGCTATGAAGATGCTGCACTTCTGGCTCTGAAGATGAAGGAAGGATCCATGTGACAAATGATGCAAGCAGTATCTAGGAGTAAGGAAATAGCTGATTTAGGATTTCTGATCTTTATATCTCTATGAGAATGTATTTGTGCTGTTTTAAGGAACTACCTTCAGGGTCATTTGTTATAGCAGGAATGGGAAATGAATATATTCACACGGAACAGGCACATGATGGCAAGTTGGAGGTCAGAAGGTATTGAGTAGAAGGATATTCATGTGTGTTCTACAAAGACATGGTTAAAAAAAAACAATGAGACAAATCTGTAAACATGAAGTCTAAGAGTGGCTCAGTATCTACCAGGTATCCCCAACTTGAAGCCTATGTACTGTGTGTGCCCCAGGAAAGCTACATATGGGACCAAGCAGACAAGCTTCTTCCTACAGTAGATGTGAGCAAATACAAAGACCCAAAACTACACAGTGTGTAAAATGAGAGGCCCCAGAATACTTGGTCCAAAATAGTATTTCTCAACTAAACCTATCCCTTCAGGGCTCAAGGAACTCTGCAGAAAAGGGGGTGTAAAGAATGTAAGAGTCAGTGAGAATGGAGGACACCAAGGAAACAAGGCCCCATAGACACCGCAGTGCTGCACACATGAGCTCACAGTGACTACGGCAGCATGCACAAGGCCTGCACAGGTGTAAACCAGATAGGGTCCCAGAGCTAACAGGGCAAGTAGACACAAGTCCCCATCCTGAATCCAGAAGCTATCTCCAATTGAGAAGCACAACCAAAGAAAACTTAGCTTTATCCATTGGAGTTTCACTGGTATACAAACCATACTGATAGTCAGGCCCCATGCCTACCAACAGATAGCCAACACAAAACAAACTCAACAGTAATTTTGGAGATGCTTTTATTTGTTTGTTTTGTTTTTGTTGTTGGCTTTTCTGTCTCATAATACTTTGCTTAGGCTTTTTGTTAATGTTATAAGTGTTTTGCTTATGTATTATGGTTTCTGGATTTGTGTTTTTATGGGATTCCTGTGTGTGCGTGTATGTGTGCATGTCTGTATCTATATACATGAGACAGAAAAAAACATGGATTGGGTAGTTGAGGTTCTGGGAGGAGTTAGGGGCAGAAAAAAACATAACCAGAATATATTGTATGAAAAACAATCTATTTTTAATTTAAAAATTGTAAAGATATTTAAGATATTATGAGGGCTTTTTTGTTTTGTTCTGTTTTGTTTGTAACTTGATTACACGGTTCTTAAGAATAAATGTTGTAGCTGACAAGAGAATTAGCTTGTTCAAAATAAGCTATCCGAAATTAAGGCAGAAAAGCACCAATACTTCACTGGAAATTAGATTTCTTGGCTTCTGGTATAATATAACCACAAACTTAGGAGAGAGAAAAGAAATCTATCAGGCTTACAAAATTGCTATCATAAAATCCTGAGTTATGTTTCATAGGAGACGCTTAGAATGTGTCCTGGCCAGCCAATTGCATGGTAAAAGAACCAGGAATGCATTAATATAGGCCTTTGACACCATCAAGAATAAAGCTAAAAGTTGAAGAAATCTGAAACCCGCTTAATAAGTAAAGACATATTCCTATGCATTCCAGTGTCCAGGGTAAAAGCAGATGATCACATGAGTCCCTTGAGTCACAGGACAAGATTATATAATATTATGAATCATCTGTTTATAGGTAGAACAGTGAATAATACAATTTTCAGAAAACCTCAAGAGGAGAAACGGGTAGATGAATAAAATTGAAAGTCATCTTTCCACTTTCATGTAAAACCTCATCTACTAGAGAGTCACAGCTACTATGTTCTACCATGCACTCCAGCTCCTTACCACCAACACATGCCAACATTGACAGTCATCAGGGTGATGACTCAAGCGTAGTACTTTCTTATCACTACCAATAATAACTGCATTTTATTTCTCTGCCTTACCTGCTGCTATACAACTTCTGGATCTGGAGAAATTCAAGCATCCACCCCCACTGTTGAGTCTGGATAGAAGAAACAGAACTATCCCCTTAGTCACCACCATCATCTCTTTTACTCGCTGCAGGAGTCTCCTCCCTGGCCTCTTTCAATCTGCACATAATATCCAGAGCCAATGTTAAAATACGCAAATCTTAAATAAATATAAATAAATTTAGGGTATAAATAAGGGAAGATCTTGAAAACCATAGTAGGTCTGGAACACTACACAGTAGTTAAACATGCAAGAAACGAAAAAAATCAAGATGCATTAAATGAAAAAGCAAGTGATTACATTTCCTAGGGTGGCTATAGTAAACAAGTAATGGGAGATGGCTCAGTCAGTGAAATATCACACAAGCATAAGGACCTGAATTTAAGCCTCCAGCAAGGCATGGTGTCACATGCTTATAATACCAACTCTGTGGACGCAGAGACAGGTGTCCTTTTGGGGCTTGCTGCCCAGACAGCCTAGACCAACTAGTGAGGCCCAGGTCCAAGTGAGAGACTCTGTCTCAGAACCAAGGTTAATGGCATGTAAGGAATAACATCTGAGGTTGTCCTCTGGCCTATACACAAACACACACACACACACACACACATTGCCCACACACCGCACACACATGCATACATGCATACATACACACAAACAAACACGTATGTATATACATACCCAAAGACAATAACAAATGTTGAGACTATAAAGAGATTAGAATTTTAATGAATTAGTGTATAATGGTTCTGGTACTTTGAAAAACAGTCTATCAATTCTTCCCATTGTTTAATACAGAGCTATATAACCCAACAATTCCATTGCTAAGGAAATGCTCAATAAATAACACATAGTTTCCAAAAGATTAGCATTAATACACCAATACTATTTCAAAGTGGTACAAATGTGAAAATGACCACCAACTGAAAGAATGAAAAACTGAACATGGTAATATGGTGTGTGTGTATGTGTGTGTGTGTGTATGTGTGTGTGTGTGTGTGTGTGTGTGTGTGTGAGAGAGAGAGAGAGAGAGATGGAGAGAGATGGAGAGAGAGAGAGAGAGAGAGAGAGAGAGAGAGAGAGAGAGAGAGAGAGAGAATGAGAATACATAACTAAAAATAATAAAAACAACGAAGTATGGCTCATGGTACAACACGGACTTTGAAAATATGGCACAGAGTGAAATAAGACAGTCAGAAAACAACACACAGTGGCACACTTGTACTTAGATTGAAGCAAGAGGATCAAGAGTTTGACAGCAGCCTGGGATACTTAGTGAGTTTCAGATCATCCTGGACTACTCAGTAGGACCTCTGTTTTAAAAGAACCACAAAAATACAGAATAAGAATAACAATAAAGACAGAAAGTAGATTAATATGGTTAGGCTGAGAAGAGATCTTCAGGGGTGATAGCTAAAGTATATAGGGTTTCTTTTTGAGTTGATGAAAATATTCTACAAACTTATCATGGCTATATTTGCTCATATTCATGAATATATTAAAACAACTGAACTATGGACTTTAAATGTGTGAATTGAATGTTATGTGAATTATACCTCAATAAAGCTGATTTTGAAAGCAAGTAATAGAATAATGCATGTACTGGTAGCTCATTTGTATAAAAACTACAAGTACATATGCATGTAATATAAACATTTGTCAGTGTATGCAAATATATAGAACATGATTTGGAAGGAAAACCACCCATCTGTTAGCACTGGTTACTTTTGGAGAGGGAACTGGGATTGCCTTCTGCAGCATCCTTCTTTCTCTACCTCCTACTTTGCTTGTTCTCCCAAGTTTCTTTGCAGGCATTCCTACCTCCATTCACCCCTTTAGAAGTCACATTTGATTCTCCTGGATTTCCCCAAACCTCATCTATATTCTGACTCACTCATTCAATGAATATCCATTAAAAACCTACTAGGTACTGTACTGGATATTAGATACATAAGGGCAAAGCAAATAATGCCACCAGTCTCATGAAGCTTACCATCTGGTGGTAAAATGACATAATAAGGAACACCTTGATCAATTATATAGCATTTCAAATACTATTAAATGACAGAGATACAATAAAATGGTGATGAGACACTGACCAAAGTAGGGTTTCCTCATTGAGAGAAAGCCTCTCTGAGGAGCCAACAGTAAAGCTGAGACAAAGACAATGAGAAAAAGGTGAAAGGAAATCATTTTAGGCAGAATGCCAAAGGGATGTCAGCAACGACTGTATTTTATTATATCCATGAAAAGAGCTTAGGTGTCACACAAAGTGTAACTGGAACCTTTTGGAAGCTTCTGATGCAGGGAGATTAATATGGGTAGATTTGCATATTTAAACATTGGGTCCGGATATTGGGTACAGATTGGAAGTAAAGAGGCCAGTGAGGAGACTCCTGCAGTGAGTAAAAGAAATGATGATTGAGGGGATAGATTGGAGTAGAGGAATATGAAATAGGCTCCCTGGAGATAGAGTGGGATTTGCTGGTAATTTGGATGTAGAGGATGAGGAAAAGAAAGAATCAAAGATGGCTCCCAGGAAGGTGCTTGTAGTTGTACATGCCTACAATCCCAACACGCAGGAGGCTAAAGCAAGAGGATCGGGAGTCTAAGGCTACCATGAGCTACATAGAAAGACTCCCTCTTATTTGAAGACTACTCCCAGGAATCTTTTAAGTGTATATATAGATGGAGGATGTCATTTCCTATGACTGGAGGTATATGAAAGTAGCAGGTAGAAGTGGCTGCAAGAAGGAAATTTCAGACAAAGGATACACTCAGATGCCACAGTACCTGCTTAGCATGTGTGTGAGGCTCTGAACCAATCCCTAGCAGAGAAGATGGCAAGAAATTAAGAGAGATTGAGTTTAGGATCTCTTAATTTCAAGATGTGTATTGGTCCTGCCTTCAGCCTTGCCTTATGCCATCCCCAGAGTCACTCTTCTAAAATGCCTACTCTTCTCAAAATCCTTCAGTGAGCCAGGCACAACAAGTGACAGAAATTTGTAATCCCAGGATTTAGGAGGTGAAGACAGGAAGATAAAGAGTTCAAAATAATCCCTAGCTGGATAGAAAACTTGAAGTCAGCCTAGTCTGCCTGAGATCCTGTCCCGAAATAATAAACAGCAACAAGAACAAATGCTTTGGTGGTTTCATGGTATTCAAAGTAAAGTAGGAAAGTCTTCAAACTAATTGATGTGATCTTTCAGGTACTGCTTCTTGTTGGACATCTCCCACCTACATCCTCGCATAGTAGAGTAGACAAACCAATTCATCAATTACTATTTTCATCCTTTGAACTCAACCCACATTCATATGTGAAAATGTTCACCTGCAACGCAACACCAGCACATCACGTTTTCCTCCAGCTTTACAGAAAACACCCAGACTGCCCTCCAACCAATGAACTGGATCTTTCCTAATGTTCCCCCAATGTTCTCACATACTTCTATCTTTGTTGTCTGTAACACTTCCCTGTATTTTCAAGCTTATGGCTTTCCCCCCAAGAATTAGCTTAATGAGGGCAAAGAGAGCACTTATTGCTTTTCTGGCACCTAATATAGTACAAAGTCTTCATAAACCCAACATGTCTCAACTGAGTATCAGTTCTAAGTCTTTCGCTAAGTGCCTTGCAGGTACTTACCCACTTAATTTTTACAATAACTGTATGAAGTGCATACTTTATAAATGCCCAGTTGATAGACAAATAGAGACTTAGAGATGCTATGTAATATGCTCAAGGTCACACAGTAGATAAGACTTACAAACCAGGATGTAACTTCAGAGTCCATGAATATAACCATTACTAGTCTCTCAGTAAAGAATCAGTAAATGAAACCAGGCTTGATGTTATTGGACTGAGCACCCAGCATAGTATTTATATGCAGGATGATCAGGAAATCAAGGTCATCCTTGGTAGTGAATTCTTAGCCAGCTTAGGATACATGAGCTTTTTTCTCTGTTTAATAAATAGAAAATGGGGAAAGTGAAACACATATTTTTTCCTCATGGTAATATTCTGACTTTGGAATTTCATCTTCTCTTTAATTTCAAAATCGCATTTGTTTCAGAGTTTGGAACACAATAAAATTGCAAAAAATGAAAACAATCCTTTGTTATAGAACTCATTCAGGGCCAATGTCACTATCCTCATACCCATGGCACCAAGAAAATGGGCTGACTGCAGAAGTATGTGAAATTAGATGGGATTTAAAATTTTAACATCAAAATTTATAACAGCAAACATTTACTGAGAGCTGCATTTATGCCAGGCATTTTGTTAATTATGTGAATTTTCAGATTTAATCTTTTCAATAGTCCTGTGATATAGGCAATGCTATGATATCCATTTTTTCCCCACAGGGGAAAATGGTTTTAGTGAGATTGCGTGACTTGTTCAAAGTTTCAGAGTTAGTAAGAATCAAACTAGAATTTATGCTGGGGACTTTCTAACTGTAGATATTTGTTCTTTGAACCACTGTGGTAGATTGTTTTTCACCTGAGACGCTAGAGCTATACCACCGAAGGACAGCTACCAGTCACATGTGGCTAGGTAAGTTTAAATAATACACTTAGAATAAAATAACGCCTAATGTACATTAACTATATATCTAGTACTCATAATGAATTTTCAGATATGTGTGTTCCATTTGAAATAGTAGTCATAGATGACAGGAAATTAGTAAGAGGTTATAGGAGGGATTTCTTTTTTAAATTTTCTTCTCATACACAAGACATTTTTTTTAAATCTTGGTTTCTCCTACAATTTCTCTCAGATCCTCCCTATCTCTCTACCCACCCAACTTCATGTTCTTTCTAACTCTCCCCTCTTCTCAAAATCAAAACAAAAACCCAATAAAACAAAAATGCCCCAATTAAACAACCAACCAGAAGTCTCACATAAAAAAATCCCACAAAATTCATTTTGTGTTAGCCAACTATCTCCTCCTAGCATGCGGCCTGCTCTGAAGTGTGGTTGGTACACCCAGTGACACTCTATTGGAGAAAGCTGATTTTCTCATTCCTAGCAGGTATTAATTGCAAACAGCTTTTGGTTACGGGTATAACTTTGTGTCTACTTTACCTTCTCAGCACTATGGCTTTGTCTGGTTTGAACCTATGAACGTTTTGTGTATGCTGCCACCATCTCTGTGAGTCCATACCTGTATTGGCCCTGTTGCATCTGGAAGATAGTTGACTTGGAATCATCCAGTGCCTCTGACTGAAAAACCTCCTATAGTTATTCTTTTAAAGAAGCACAACAATCAAATGACTCCTAATGACATATTGCTGTACCCAAAGATCAACCCTCATCACAGAAGCAGCTTCTTGTAGTAGATGGTAATTAACAGGGAGACTCACAACTGGACAATGTGCAGAGAGCGAGAGACTTAGAAACAGTCCTAAAATGGGGTATCTTCATCAGACCCCTGTGAGGACTTCAGGGAAGGGGACACAGAATATGGTAGTATGAAAGATAAAGAGGAATTGTGGAACAGGAATGGTTAAATGGGGTGTGGTGGTTAGAATGAGAATAGTCCCCAAAGGCTCATATGTTTGAATGCTTGGTTTCCAGTTAGTGCAACTGTTTGAGAAGGATTAGGAGGTGTAGCCTCTTTGAATGAGGTGTGTCATTGGGGGTGGGCTTTGAGGTTTCAAAAGCACATACCAGCACCAACCCCTCTCCTCTCTCTGCCTACTGCCTGAGGGTCAGGATGTAAAGCACTCAGCTACTGCTCCAGCATCATGCCTTTCTGTCTCATACCACAATATCATGTACTAACTCCCCTCTAAAACTATAAGCAAGAACCCCAGATGAAGGCTTTATTTTATAATATTTGTTTTGGTCATGGCATCTCTTCACAGTAACAGAACAGTAATACATGGGGTGGGAGATGGAAAGGTAGGGTAAAGAAGGGAACACAGCGATGGATAGGTAATACTAAATATAATTTTAAAAACATGGGCACCTACTACCATAGAAGCTTCTTAAAATATATACATATGCACATCTAAGAGGAGGTTAAATAGAGTTACCCTATAACAGAGCAACAATGTTCCTACTAGATACCACAAGTCAAAAAACAACCCAAAAACCCAGTGCCAGGAATGGATTATCTATTTTGGAGTTTTTGCCCAGTGAGATTCCATAGCTCCCCAAACATTACAGGGTATTGTCTTCAGTTTTGATACCCTCCAGAACTTGACTGTAAGTTCCCATTGGTGACAAAACCACATATGTGAGTCACGGAACATAGAGAGGGAAAGCTAATACTCATCTGGAATCTTTATCATTAATGACTAGGATTCATGACGCTGGAAGGTGTTATGCATGCTACCAGAGGAGAAAAGCAATTGTCAATCTTACCTAGATGTAGTCCTTGAAAGCTACAGTAACAATCAACCTGGCAAGACATGCTCACTGATATAATAATGGCATGAACCTTATGGGTGTAATGAACCATTTTCTAATTAGATTTAAGACCCACACTACAAGATGAAACTCAAACCTGGTACTGTTATGAGGATCAAGTAACTGTGGCAAGACAAGTCGTAGTCCCTAGGAGAGAAACTACTGCTATTACATTATTAAATAGGCATAGTATTAAACTGAATCAGAATGACTTATTTTTATATACATAGATTAGCAAATATCTCAAATTTCATCAAAGAAACAACTCCTTCCTTCTCCTTCTCCTTCTCCTTCTCCTTCTCCTTCTCCTTCTCCTTCTCCTTCTCCT
>NW_021604667.1:2036577-2040811 GCF_004785775.1 Grammomys surdaster | reverse complement strand
CTCCTTCTCCTTCTCCTTCTCCTTCTCCTTCTCCTTCTCCTTCTCCTACTCCCACTCCTTCTTCTTCTTTGCACCAGAGAGTGTTTAACACAGAGACCCACAACTGGCCAAATTGCAGAAAATGAGTGACTACAGAACACATAGCCCCAAATTAGGCATCCACATCGTGCTATCCTCTCCCAGGGCCAGGGGACTTTTAGAAGGGGCAGAGATATCATAATAGTCAGAGGTGGAGGATGATTACGAAGAACTGGTGTCTTCCATAAACAGCAGGAAAGTTGCACATAAGAATTCACAGCAGTTATGACAGCCTGCACAACACCTGTACAATCTGAAGCAAGACAAAATCCCAGCACAGAAAGGAGAGTTGAGCACAAATTCTCAACTCTAGCTAAGGAACTATTGGCAACTGATATTTTCTTGGAGAGGACATACAGTCTTGGAGGGACAGTATGGCCCCTGGCAAGTTGACCATGCTCCAGCGGAAGACTACACATCTAAGAGTACATAGGCAGCACAAACTGTTGAGTAGGTAGGCAAGTGAGTATATCAGAGAGGAGTTGGGAAGGGTGGCTTTAATCAAAAATACATTGTGCAAAATTCTGAGAAAACTAATTTCAAAATGGTGGGCAACAGGTGATGGTGGCTACCATACTGTGGAGTATAGACAGAATATTTACACAGACACCAGATGGCTTATAGGACATTGTGGCACTAAAGTGCCCACTGTAAGACAAAGTATGCTGTCAGCTTCCTCAAGATGCTAAATAAAGCCCCCTTTCCCCTTTGCTTGTCTGCCTCTTCTCACTTTGGAGTATCAGGAAAATTTTGAGGTTGTCATAAGTACACAAAATTTCATCTTTGTTCCTTCATTAGTTCCTCAGCAGTAACAACATTTCTTTCACCATCCTGTCCCCTCACTTTCTCACAGTTTCAATTCATCTGAGGTACGCTCTCTCCAGATCTATGAATCCATAGATAGGGATGCCACTCATATGCATGTCATTGCCAACCCAGAACACTTTACAACCTCAAAATACAAAAGGTCCCCTGGAATTATAAGTCCTGCCCGTTGTGTCTGCCACACCCTGTTTTACCACCTGCTACTTGGTTAGTTCTTCAAAGGACAGGCCACCTTCCCAGCTGGCTGAGAATAAACAGCTGATGAAGTACAGCAACTTGTGGCAACTCCAACCTCGATGAGATTTCAGAACTAAGGGAAAAAGCAACATAGGAGGTTTTCTGCATCTCATATTGACACTTCCAATGGTTGTGAAATGGGATAAGACTCTAGAAGGTGACACAGTTTTCTCTATACAAATAAGTAGGACAGAAAGGACACAAGACACCCAGAAATGAGAGTTATATGAATCTATTACTAGTCATGAAGAGATGTAGCAGATTATTAAGCTACTAGATAATCCTAAAAGGCACTCCAGAGCACAAAACTCTCCTACACCTGACTTCTGAATCCTAGAAGATCTATTTCTCTAATGATCTTTTCTCATACTGACATTAAATGGTCATATCTTTTCCAAGCTGAAACCAGATATATCAAAAGGAAGTGAGCAATAGCATGCAGCCTGGAAAGGGTAATGACAACCTAAAATGATAACTAGCCCACTGACACTAGCAGACTGAGTGCAAGTATCTGAGAGTTGTTTGTACAGGCTCTCCAAGGGATGGATGACCTGTTAGTGCACCTAAGAATTGAACTGCCTAAAACTCTTCTTGCAGGCAAACATCAGAAGATTATATGATGTCAACTCGAGGGTTTCAAGCTGGCTGTCTCTTAGTCCCCAATGCTGTCAGTCACATGAACACGTGGCCCAGATCAGAAACACTCTGTTGATTCCTAAAACAAGCTCCTGCAGGAACAAGTTCAGTGAAGTGTGCCACTTTACAGTGAGTACAGTAGGAAAGGGAAAGCTGAAAAGAGCTCTGTCCTAGCTCCATGATGTATGGGCCATGTTAGCACCCAAAACACAGCTACATGATGGGGTAGTTAATAACAACATTCTGGTTCAGTCACTTTTGAGTTTTACAGCATTGTGAGAACAGAGTAATGAAGAACTAAAGGGCCAGAAGATGGGAGTCAGTGCTTCTGAAAGGAACAGTACTTGGGAGCTGGGAAGATGGATCACTGGGTAAGTGTACTTACTATGAAAGCAGTCGAACCTGAGTTTAAGTTCCTAGCACCTGCATAAAAGCTAAGCATGGCTGCTCATGCTTGTAACCCCAACACTGAAGAGGAGCAGAGAAAGGCTGATCACAGAAGCTTGCTGGTCGGCCAGCCATCCTAGCTGAAATGTCAAACTTTGGGTTCAGTGAAAGAGCCTGTCCAAAAAAAAAATATGGAAAACAATACAGTAAGACTCCTGGTATTCTCTTCTGGCCTGCACATGTATTCTTACCTGAATATACATTATACCATGCCTACACACATACACACCCTGACAGACACATACACACAAACACAAACACACACACAAATAGTATTTGCTGAAGACATTATTGGTTTCTGTTTTTTTCTCTAAAAAGAGTAAAGTAGGTCAACATGCTCAAAGAACTGTGACCAGGAACTTAGAGTCTGAGAGGGAGTCTTTTACTGAGCCTTGCCAAGATGAAGCAGAAGAGATATGCCCCTCATTTCACAGCATTTGACTGAGGTCATGCAGCCTTGGGAAAATGTAGGCTGCTGATCCCCATTGTGCATCTCCTGCACTCCCTGGGAAATGGGTACAAAGAGAGGCTCAATGTTTCAAAAATCATTATCTGGGTCTTTAGCTGGTATGAGCCAGCAAGAACTGGACTGTTTCTCAGAAAACTGCCTAAATTGGCTTTCAGATGAAGTGGACAAGGCTCGGGGCAGCTCGGATGGATACAGACAAGACAGGGAGTAGGAGCTAGAAAGCAGGGGAGCTAGGTTGTTCCTAGGTCTCTGAGTTCAACTTCTAGCAAACTCCCTCAGTCTCTTTACTCCATATACTAATTTACTCTTAGAAAGGCAACAAAAATATTGAATACATTTTTCCAAGCCTACGGATGATTGGCATAGACTGTTCCATTTCCTTGTGTTGTCTTTCCTCAGAAAGTCCAAGTTTGGGGAAAGACTGACTGTAATCTGGTAGAGGTTGGAGTAGCTAACATTTACAGACCATTCCGAATATATGAAGATCCACTGGGGGCGGGGGAGCTGGTCAGGAGCCCTCCTAAATTAGTCAGGGTGGCTGCCCTGCCAAAGCAAAAGAAAGGCTACCTGACCCCTAGTGCACCGGCAGACCTCTTAGATGGGGCAGAGAGAGCTCATGACCAGACCATACGTCAGACCTCCTGATACACATAGCTATGGGGCAGGCACGTGGGATTGAGAAATGGATGCCAGCAATTTTAGTAGGAACTTCAAAGATTAGCTGATTCTTGCCCTTTGTCCACATACCATTCCCTGCCTCTGAGAGCTTTGAGATTCTGACATGTGAAGGTAGAAGACAAGGCAGGCACTTTTCAAGTACGCAGTTAGGAGCCAGTGCTCTTAGAACAAAAATGAACCACCAACTGTGTAGGTGAGACCGAGCCCAAGGAAACTATTTCATTTTTCTTGCTTCGAGACCTTTGACCCTGAACACTTCTCCCACAAGTCAGCATATCTTTGTGTAGCAGAAATATCTGAGAAGAGCCACTGGTTTTATTTTCTGATTATAAATTATTGTAAATCAAGAGCATAAAAAAATATAAGGTAGACAACAAATTAAAAGTCACTATAATCCCACCACTTAAAGATGTTACAATTGACAGCATTTTATAAATTCAGAGTTCAGGCCTGGTACTATGGCTTATTCACAGCTTGACAGTGATCAACTCAGCCTTTCTGAGTCTCACAACTGGCTACAGTACCAAAAATAAGAGACTGCAGAATGCCCAGCCCTAAATAGAATGCATAAACTGCACCCCTCCTCCAAAAGCTCTGGGATTGTTGAGGAAAAGAACATGGAAAGAATGTAAGAGTCAGAGGTCATGAATGACTCCAAGGAAACAGCTCCAGGTTTAGTGTCTCAAGGGAATAAGGTGGAGGGGACAGAGCAGATACACAACACATGGTTATGTGGCAGGCAGTGTGGGATAGGCATCCCTTTCTGGGTTCTACATTTTGCTGAGGTACCTGCACATACATGTGCACACAGACACACAGACACACACACAGAGAAAGAGAGAGAGAGAGAGAGAGAGAGAGAGA
>NW_021604667.1:2031780-2036567 GCF_004785775.1 Grammomys surdaster | reverse complement strand
AGAGAGAGAGAGAGAGAGAGAGAGAGAGAAGGAGAGATTGAGAATTTGTGGAAAGAGGTTTAAGAATATCTAGAAGATAGTAAGTACAAAAGCATTTGGCCCTCAACTTCAATGTCATTACTCTATATGCATATACTCAAAATATTCATACTGATGGCTGCATAATATGTTGTATTCTACTATTACACTGGCTTAGAAAAGCCATACACACACACACACACACACACACACACACACACACACACACACACACAGATATATAGATATAAAAATAAAGTATGCCACGGATTAATTCTGTAACACAAGTGTCCTATAGTTAACTTTGCTGGATAAAAATAATATGAACATTTTAGGCTAATTTTATGTATTAAAAATAATTTTTCAGGGGCTAAGGACATAGCTCAGTGGTAGACTTTTTATCTAGCATGCAGAAGGTCCAGAGTTCAAACTTTAGCACTTAAAAAATATGTAAATAAAACTAAAATAGCTTTCTAAAAAGCTTTCACTTATGGTTATAAGCAGATCTCAGTTAGGAGAGCTTGCTATGAAAACACCTGAGCTAAATCTCCAAAACACACACACACCACCACCACAACCAACAACAACAACAAAAACAACAACCACAACCATGCACTTCTAATCCTAGAACAATAACAACAACCACAACCATGCACTTCTAATGCTAGCACTGGAGAGGCAGTCTGGCAGCACACCCAGCCTAATCAGTAAGCCCCAGATCCTAGTGGGAGGTCTTGTCTCAAAAGAAACAACAGGAATGGACACACACACACACACACACACTTAATGAAATCATAATGGTATTAAAAATGTCTGCCAAGGTGAAGGTCAAAATGGTGTCTTGCTTTCTTTTGTATGACCCTATTTTCAGAGGATGCTAAACATCTACAGCTAGCAATCTGCTAAGCTTAGCAGGAAGTCCACATTCCCACAGAACCATAACAAAGCCTTCAAGAATTCTGAAGTGAAAATACACAGGAGATATTTCCATAAAACTAATTCCTATCTGAGTAGCTAATATAGTTATTTTGGCAATTTTGACTATAGAACATAATCTATAAACATCTCTGTAGTTTAGCTGAGCATTATAAATGCCTTCCTAGTTCTCATACCATCAAGAAATGATGTGTGAGGAGATGAAACTATAAAGGGGAGAGGGCAACCATGAGACGGGAAGCAGTGCTGTTGGTGGTGGCTTTTTGTGTTTTGAGTTCTGTGGGGAGAGGAGATGTTTTTGGTTTTTGTTTGTTTATTACAGAGGGTCTCACTATGTAGCCCTGACTGACCTCAAACTCCCTCTGTAGACCAAGCTGATCTTAAACTCAAAGAGACCTGCCTACCTTTGTCTCCCAAGTACTGGGATTAAAGGTTTGCACCACCACATCCAGCAGAAGGGAAGGCCATAAGACAGGGTGGGGAGTGGACTAGAGAGAGTAATGGACATGAAATCAGAGGAGGGGCTATTGTGGGGAAGAAGGGGAAAGCAAAGGGGTGGACAGAGGAATGGAGGAAAAGAATCTGTAAGAACAATGGGTGAAAACACTATGATGAAACACCTTACTTTCGTTGCATGCTGATTCAGAAAACTGAGAAAAAAAATAATAACTTGGTAAATTACCCCCAGAAACTTGATATATGCTCCATCCAAACCCTAAAGTCACCAACCATGCTTGGTGTCTACCACATTTGTTTTTATGATTTTATCATGCCTTCTAGTCTGAATCACTGTAATTTCAAATTTTCAAAATGGTTGAACTGTCTTTCTCTTAGTATCTAATATGCCTGTGTTAAAAACCTAAACAAAACTACACTGCAATAGCACAAAACCAGAGAGGGAAATGTCCTCAAATGCTCGTTTTTAAATATGGAGCTTTATTAGACCCACAAACCATACATTCACATGGTGTTTCCCATATATTTGAGGAAATTAATTAATCTACCTATAATTTAGCATGTTTCTTTGACTTGTTATATGTGTTACTTCCATTTAAAAAAAAATGCCTCTAGCCAGGCATGGTGGCACTTGCTGAAATTCCAGCACTTGGGAGGCTGAAGAGGACTTGCTAGTTCAAGGCCAGGCTGGGCTACACATCAAGATCAAGGCCAGCTAAGACACACAGAGGATTCTGCTTCAAGAACATAGCAACAAACTAATTCCCCAAAGATAATGGTGAAACAATGCCTCCAATCTTGGTATGATAACACTTGCCATTCAAATTTAAATGTCATCTCTGGAGTCAACCAAATGTACTCGTCTAAATTATGAATTTCACTTGTTTTACTTGCTGCCTATTGGGTAAGTCAGAGTTTTTTGTTTCAAATCATAGAATCTAAGTAGAACCTAAGTAGAATTTAAGTAGAAAAAATGATCAAGGAACAGTATTAGATACCCCACAATCCACAGAGCACTGTCGTAGTTTGTTTTCTATTGCTGGGATAAACACTATGATAAAAAATAACTTGGAGGAGGTAATGGCTTGTTTCAGCTTACAGTACATAGTCCATCATCCATAGAAGTCAAGGCAGGAGATCAAGCCAGGAACCTGGAGTAGAGACCGTGGGAAAGTGCTGCTTGCTGGTTTGCTTTGTCTGCTTTCTTATATACCCCAAGACCACCTTCCCAGGGCTAGCCTCGCCTATCATGGGCTGGCCAATCCCACATCAATTACTAATTTAAAAAATGCTTCTACAGACTTGCCCATAGGGAAATCTCATGGAGAGCATATCTCAACTGAAGCTCCCTGTTCTAAGACAACTCCAACTTGAGTCAACTTGACATCTAGAAAAGAAAAAAAATAAGAAAAAAGAAAAACACTCTAGACCTGCAGGCTCCAAAGAGGGCATAAGGGACACGAACATTTTGTGGGTAAATGCCTGGGCTCTGTCATTCCCCTGGAGAAGACATTATCAGCTGTCCACAATTCCTGCCTTCCAATTGGAATTTCCAACTTTCTAGGCTCTCCCCCTTGACAGCCTCCCTCACATCACCCCTGGCAAGCACTACTAGAATGAAAGTTGGCTATCTAGATTCTTCCTGCTGTAGGTGGTCCTTCTGTTTCCTGGTTGCCCCTGCTGTCGAGCATGTTGACATGCCTTGGGTTAGATGCTGAAAAGTAAAAAAATTTTTAAAAATGTTTTCTGGGGTTTCTTTTTCAACTTCTTTAGCAGAGAGTATAAATAAACCTTTGGGGGCTAGAGACCCACCCACTAATTTTAAGTAATCAAATGAAATTTTAATTCTATGCTAGAGTTCATTAGCAAGTAATAGCTACTCTAAACATGGCATAGTGCTAGGAACTCCAGATATCACTGTGAACAAGACAGACAATGCTCTCTCATGAGCTAGTCAGTATAGTGACAAAATGTGTAAGTAAATAACCATGGCTTCAAGTGAAAACAAGAAGAGTGAGATGCTTAAATAGAGGGGTCAAAGAAAAAAAGGCCTCTATGAGGAGTCAGGAGAGGAAATAAACTTAAGAGGAGGGAAGGAGAATTTAAGTACTTTAGAAGTTACTGGAAGACTATCTCTGGAAGGAGGAAAGAAACCCATTCCCTAGGCCTGGAGGTACAGCATAAATAAACAGGAGAGAAAAACATTTCCATTTGACTCCAAGTATGCTCAGAAGCCACTGAAGGCAAGGAACATCCAGGAGTGGCATATTCTCATGCACATTGTGAAGGATCCTTCCAGATGATGAGTGGGGAAGACAAGCAGAGCATTTGGGAGTTGAGTAGAACATATGAAAGATGGTGGCAGCAGGGATTATGTGAAATGACCACATTGGATGCATGCCTCTAGATCAGAATCAACAGGCATTCCTGTTATCTGTAAGAGGTAAGGAGAAGACAAAGACAAAGGATGAAAGGGCAACTGACAGATTTCAGCTTGAGCAACAGAATGAATGCTGCTGGCCATGACTGAGACAGAGAAGAGCAAGGTAAAGGTGGAGGATGGTGGTACAAGTTTAGATGGGAACATGCCAAGACATCAAAATGCTTTTCAAGACTGGCCTTGGAGAGCACTCTGTGAGATAAGAGCCTTGAACATTGGAGCACAGGCCAAAGTCTTGTGTTATCCCATGCTAAGGACTCTGCAATTTGTTAAGTGTTTTGAGAGTTTTATTGAAAGGGTTAATACACAAAGCCTGGTTGATCAGTCCTTCATGAACTAGAGCTACAGAATGATCAGTGCTCCAGGTTTAACCCTTGGGAATCTAGCCCACTGAGTAACCTTCATGCCATTAACTGGTGCTGTTTTGATGGTTGATATAGAGCAATGAAGTATGGCATACTAGCATATCGGGACTTCCTAGGTTGTTTAGCAAGTACCTGGTTTTCAGATTGGGACCCTGAGGTTCATTCTGGAAAGGGCTCAGAAACTAACATACAGGCAATCCTTTCTGAACAAGTGTCCTCCTGTTTTGCCCTGGATAAGACTTGTCCATATCTAGCGCACATATTTTCCTGCTGCCTTTATTTTGAATCCTGTGTTGTTATAGACCTTAGTGTGAGCAACTTCTGTTTTAAGTATTGTGAATATTAGTGACTCATTTGACTTGTGGTGATTGGAGGGCCCAGAGAACAGTTGGTCTCTCCCGAGAACCTTTCTTATAGCTAAAGAAAAGAGCATAATGGAGTAGCAGAGGTCATCCAGCCAGAAGACAGACACTGAATAAGTATTCATTTTATATTCCTAAAAGAGAGCTAGGTAACTGAGTGATCCTCCAAAAAGGAGGAGGAGGAGGAGGAGGAGGAGGAGGAGGAGGAGG
>NW_021604667.1:2004976-2031680 GCF_004785775.1 Grammomys surdaster | reverse complement strand
GAGGAGGAGGAAGAAGAGGAGGAGGAAGAAGAGGAGGAGGAGGGAGGAAGGGAGGGAGAAGGAGGAGGTGGTGGTGGTTTGCCTGATTGCATTATGCTTGACAGAAGAAGTGGAGCTAACAAGAGTTGGAGGCTTCTGAATTAGAGGAGAAAGAAGGCTTGCCAAGTAGAGCAAACAAGTCAACATAGGCAGAATGCAAGATCAGGATCACAATGGCTGTCTCCTTTGGCCAAGCAGTGGACATTTAACTGAAGTCCATCACTATGAGGTACCTTTGTCTAAGTTCACTATTTCATCCTTTTATCTCTCTCCCCATGCTTTTCCTGGACAGTGCTCCTTGAGGGTCAGCATATTTCCTACTCCCACCCAGGACACTCGGAAAAGAGTAAATGGAAATGTCTGGTCACCAACCTCACTACACTCTTGGTGGTTAACTTGGACGTTCTCCCTGTGACTTGGTGTTTAAAATTCCAGATGGGACTACAGTAACTTTATTAAACCTGAATTCCATATGTCAACTCCAAAATAAAAACTCACATATTTCACGATTCCAAATCTTACCATATTCCTGAAGCAGCTTACAAACAAAATAGATAAGTAACTATTTCTGGAAGAAGGAGGTTCTGGTGAAAAGAGACACAGGGAGGGGGTGGTTGGGGAGGGAGAGAATTCTAGAAGACAGATGAGCAGAAATGGAAGGTTTAATGCTTAGATCTCAGAGTGCAAGTCTCACCCCCACCCCACTGGCAGATGAGTAAGAAATTTGTCCAAGATCACACAGGCACTGCTTAGTTGATCCAGGGTTAGAACTCAGGTTTCTTGATTACCAGTCGAGTTCTCTGCAGTATTCTAATAGTGTACATAGTAGTTCCAAATCTCTAAGAAGCATCCTTAAACACTATTACATTCAGTGACTTTCCTGAATCATCTCTCAGTGACGAACCGTAAGGGCTAGAAAAGGGAAACATAGCAGAAGGCTGAGCAAAGGAATTATAAAGGCATGGGCTGAGTGAGATATGTTTCTGGCTGCCTTATGGGCTCTGCAGCCTCAACGATTCTTTGCTTGGAGCCAAGTCAGTCATACTCTTTGTCACGAGGTAGAGGTAGGAGGCCAGTGAGCACAGTGAAGAAAGCAGACCTTGCTGGCAGTGGTAACGTGGCCAGACTCTTAATCGGCAAGCAAGTGAAATAAGGTAATTGCAAATGCATGTGGCAGCAGCAGAAAGTTCTGGCTGAAGAAGCATTTGTCTCGCACCCAGGGCCAGGCAGTTCACAGAAGCTGGTAACAAAGTCCACAGCCATGTGAACAGAACAGGATCCAAGAGTTGCATCTGGGCAGCAATCTGTGTGCTTTGCCTAGGTCTCTGACTCAGAAGAGCTGACAAATGGAGTAAACTGGTTCATGAGCACTGTAAACCCTGTGACAATCCTACAATCCAGCAAGGACATGAGTGAGGGCTGAAGTCACTTCCTGTTAGGGGCCTCCATGTCTGAACTGCCCAGCTCCATAGCTCAGGTTTTCACAAAGGCAGCACCTGGGCCAATGGCAGAAAAAAAAATTAAAAAGCAAGGAAAAGCATATGGGTAACTGATGGAGGTCCATGACAGAATTCAAAATGCAGTTCCCCTATGGGTGGCAGATCAGGGAGTGAATGAATCTTGTATGCAGATCATGTCTGATGCAATATCTGAATCACTCTTACCAACTCCAGGCTTCATGTTCTTCTAAAAAGCACCATATTCTCATTACAGTAAACATTAAAAATTCAAGCATAGATGAGCTACAGCAGATTTAGAAAAGCTTAGGTTTGGGCTAAGTGAGAGCCTTTTGAACACTATTCTTTTGGGTGCGTTAACAGTCAAACCCAAGTCTCCATGAATGCTAAGTGAGCACTCTACCACTGACTGGGTCACAATGGAGGCAAACGCAAATCATAATAAAAATTTTAGCAATGTTTTGATAATATACAAAATGTGCTTGCCTCCTCTGTTTCTTTTTCTGTCTTCTTTGTTTGTTTGTTTGTTTTAGTTTTTTTGAGTCAGGGTCTTGCAATGTACCCAGGCTGTCCTCAAACTGACAATCCCCCTGCCTTTACCTCTCAAGTATCCATGTCTGTTGGATCTCACATTTTTTTCCCCGCTTTGAACTTTTGTCCAGAGAGCTCTAGAAAACCACAATAACACCCTCCTTTATGTTATATTCTGCTATTTTTTTTTATTTCTCCCTATGTCATCAGGATTTCAATAGAAACATTCCATGTTTGTTGTTCTGGGTCTCGTCTCTCCTTTCCCAGCCTACGGTATCTCTTCCTGTTGCTTCTAATCTGTATGGCTAGGAAACTAGATTGTAAAGTTCTGTAGAGCTATTGTAAATAAGTCATTAGGAAAAGGTCCGGAGAAGACAGTTTGCAACTTTGGTGATATTTGTGTGTGTCAGGGGAAAGATTGCAAGTCTTTTTTCTTTCCAAGTTGGGATCAAATTTTCGGAGCAAGAGTGTGCCAGAAGCCTGGCCGAGGGCTAAGTGCTTTCTTTGCTACTGAATATCTGCCTGACTTCAGGCTGTGCCTTCAGTCTCTTTTCCATCCAACTCCCTGGCTCAGACCTCTGAGTGACAGAAAACTGGAAAGAACAATTAAGAATAAACCTGAGGCCAGGCCAGATTCTTATTTGAGAAAATGCTTAAGTGCTGACAACGCTGGGGCAGTCTCCCACAGAGAAACTGCTCTAGGTTGCTCCCAGGGGAACTATACATACTGAAGGTATTAGAAAGGCAGCTTCAGTTTAGGCAGACCCTGAGGGTAACCCAATCACGTGCATACAAACACACACACACACCAAACAAACAAACAAACAAACAAACCACTGATCAGAAGTTAGCTGAATTAGGTGAATTCTCAGCAACTACATTTCAGTTGTTAAGAGGTCATTCTTTTTTTTTTTTTTATTGGATGTTTTATTTACATTTCATATGTTGTCCCCTTACCCCATCCCCCACCCACCCAGGAACCCCCAATCCCCTCACACCTCCTCCTTCTTCTTTGTGGATGTAACCTCTATCTACCCCCCCACTCCCACCTCCCCACCCTCAAAACTCCCACCCCCTGGGGCGTCCAGCCTTCATGAGGTCAAGGATCTCATCTTCCACCTGTGCCCAGCAGGGCCCTCCACTCTTATATATTCAGCTAAGGCCCTGGATCCCTCCATAAGTGCTCCCAGGCTGGTGGTTTAGACCCTGGGAGCTGTGGTTGGTTGGTATTGTTGCTCTCCTCATGGGGCCACAAATCCTTTCAGCTCCTTCAGTCTTCACTCTAACTCCTCCATTGAGAACCCCATAATCACTTCAATGGCTAGTTGTGAGCATCTGCCTAAGAGGTCATTCTTAAAGTCCTCAGGTGGGGAGAGACCTCAAGGGGAAGGCAACATATGCAATTTACCATGTCCATGCTGGACCTGTCATGTGTTCCATACTTTTACAAGTTAGGACTACTTTCCTAACTCCTGACTCATCTGACAATCTATAGTGAAAACCATTCTTCTTCCTATCCTTAGACATCAATCACTACATTCAGAAGCAATACTTGGAAAGTTCTGTATTTCTATTGTCTGCAACACCTCATCAGCTAAGTGGCCACTGGGTCCACATCCTCTACAAGATTCCACTGGGAGAGCTGGGCCAAGACCTCAAACCTAGCTATCACAATATATAAAAGGAAGTTGCCTAGATACTAGAATTCTTGCCCTTGAGAGACTTCTAACAGAGTTCTGTCTCTGTGAGATCATTTACCTACACAGAATACACAGCCATTGCCCTCGGCCTGTACAATATCATTTTTAGCAGGAAGGCCAAATTCACCAAATTCATAGGCCATTATCTCATCAGTTTGGTCTGGACATCAAAGAATGGTGATGGAAAAGTCATTCATAATTTCTGAACCTTGATTGGTCCACTTGTTTTAAATCTTATTCTTTTTAAAAAGGATCCATTTTATTTTTGGTTATGTGTGTGTAAAAAAAGAATGTCTGAAAAGGCCAGAACAGGGCATCAGATCCACCAGAGCTGTACTTATATGATGTCGTGTGTGGCTTATTGTGGGTGCTAGAAACTGAACACAGGTTCTCTAAAAGATTAGTACATACCCTTAAGCATTGAGTCAGCTCTCTGGGCCCTAATTTTTTGAAAGAAAAAAATTATATATTCGAATAATGCTTAATTTGGTGTTTAAAGTATTATATACATTGTGTTTCTTAAATTAGGACGAATTAGCTAGGCATGGTGGCACATTCTAGAAGTTGTAGCATTGTAAAGTCTGAGGGAAGAAATTCACAAATATGAGGCCAGCCTGGATGGCATAAAGATTGCTTGTCATTCATAACATAAATGAATAATTCACAAAGGGTCAACCTGCCCTCTACTTTGTTCTTGTTTCCAGATATTTGGAGGGATGAATGAAGTATGATAGAATAATCTCATGTTCAAGGTGAATTATGCTTTCAAAACCATGGAAATATCCCATAAATCTGAGAAATTTCCAATGGCTCAAAGGAAAATATCTTCACAGATTTAAAAGTTTACTAAACATCAAAGGTACAAAAATTATGATAAAGCTTAAGATTTGCTGATGAAAAAGGGAATTCAGTGAGGTAAGTGACAATCCCAAGCAGGTCTATAAAATAGGGAGGGCAGACATGAACATGGGAAACAGGAATTGAAATGTGACTACTAAAAAGAAGGGGAAACAGAATGGCAACCAGATAAACAGAGAAACCCTAAAAATGTGTCAATCTGGGAAA
Source organism: Grammomys surdaster (assembly GCF_004785775.1). Taxonomy (NCBI): domain Eukaryota; kingdom Metazoa; phylum Chordata; class Mammalia; order Rodentia; family Muridae; genus Grammomys; species Grammomys surdaster. The sequence continues at coordinate 2,026,888 of NW_021604667.1, read as the reverse complement.
ACTGAGAAAAATTAGAGATGCATGCTATATACATGTATAAATTGTGATTTATACATGAAAATAATTTAAATTGTAAACTACAATTGAAGTCAATAATGCATCTAATCCTAAAAATTCTTTTAACCATGGGCTGGGAAGAAAGCTTAGTTAGTAAAGGGCTTACCACACAAATATGAGGACCCAAGTTCTAATCCCAGAGCCTAACATAAAAAAGGGGAGGGGCAGATATGGTAGTGTACATTTATAACCCTATCATTGAGGAGGCAGAGACAGGTCATCTGTCATCATCCTCCAGTTCACCTAATAGTGAGCCAATGAGAGATCCTGTTTTGAAAAACAAGGTGAGCCAGGCAGTGGTGGTGCATGCCTTTAATCCCAGCACTTGGGAGGCAGAGGCAGGTGGATTTCTGAGTTGAGAGTTCGAGGCTAGCCTGGTCTACAGAGTGAGTTCCAGGATAGCCAGGGCTACACAGAGAAACCGTGTCTTGAAAAACCAAAAAAAAAAGAAAAGAAAAGAAAAGAAAAAAAAGAAAAAAAAAGAAAAACAAGGTGAATGGCTCCAAAAAATTCACACCCCAGCCTCTCATGCATGCTTTCATATGTGTGCAACACACACACACACACCACACAATTAAGATTAGTATTGATTCTCTAAGAGAATATGATTTATATTCAAGAACAGATTAATTGCATTTGTCTCATAGAGACTTGCAATAACAAGCACTGCATAGACCATAGTATGGAGGCTCAAAAGAAGGGAAATGTAAACCAATTAGCGGGGCTTATTTCAGACCCAGCTCTTATCTCCACCTCCTTATACTTCTGTCCCTCCCTCTCCCCCATCCCCCTTGCCCCAAGCCACCTAGCTACCCAGCCAACCTATTATCGACAGAGCAAATAACATATGTGCATCTGGTTTAAGAGACTGCCCTTGAGAAAAATATACATGCCAGAAACATAAGATGAGCTGAAATGTTGGCAGGTTAGTTCTTTGCAGTTTGATCGAAGTTGGCACCAGCCATCCCATTTCTATGGCAGGCACTCAAGATATTGGGGAAAATATTTAATTTACTTATCTCTGAGAGTCAAAACAAAAAGAACAAGAAACTTGTTGCAAATATAGGCAACCAAAGTCAACAAGCACCGCAGGATTATCTGTGTGTGTGTGTGTGTGTGTGTGTGTGTGTGTGTGTACACATTCTACTAATGTTCTTCAGAGCTTACAGTTCAGCTAAATTCTATGGTCAGGTGAAGAAAAGCAAACTATTTTTCCTCTTACATTCCTTCTAAGAAAGCCTTCTAGTGAGAAACTGGGGGAAGTCTCCATTGGATAGTCTTCATCAAGGAGAACTAATTAACTTTCCCTGTCTCTGTGATACTTAAGGACAATAAGGAATTCTGCTCACCTAACTTCGTCGGAGAGACGAACTAATTTGTGGTGAAAGAAGCCTAAGGCTTTGGAGCCCTACAGATCCAAGGCATGGCCTATGCTAGCCTTGTGACAGTGACTTCTCATTTAAAAAGCACCTTCGTATCAAAGGCTTGCACTGCTCCAGCCAGACCTGGGACTCAGCGCTAGAATGACAAAAGTGTTTGACCTGGGGCAATTCTTATGTTGTTGGTGTGATTCTTGGGGGGGAAAAGCAGACAGGAGAATGTATATCTGTGATGGTGGGTAATGGAAGGGGAAAAGGAAATGGACTGTGACAAATGGGCCAGTCATACCTCTCCTTAACTGAGGCAAGCACTGTCTGTGGGACAGAGAGGTGGCTTGATGCTCACAGTCCAGTCTCTGTCTTGAGGAAAGTCAGCATCATTCATTCATTCCCTGTAAATGGGGTGTGAAATCAATGATGAGTTCCTACTCAGAGAATGCAGCAAAGCACCAACAGCCATCAAATCTAACAGATATACCTCATCATAGCTCATACCCCCTTGCAGTTACACGGAAGTGAAGGAACTAATACTTGTCAATGAAATGTATGCAGAAGCTGTATGTGTCACCTGTAGGCAACTAAAGCATGTGAACTTTCAGCTGTCTTTTTCTTTGTGTGACATAAGAGAGCCAACTGGTTTGCACCAAAATTTATGTATAGAACACATAAGCCTGTGTTGTTCATCTCTGCATCAGAGTCTAGCTTCTCTTGGCTAATACAGGAGACCAAATAGTCATCAATCTAGAGTGTGAAACATTTCAGTGTTACTGCACAGCTGCTTTTAGAGAAGTAAATTCTACCTGGATGATTGTCTTTAACATCTTCAAGACATTCTTCAATAAAACACTGTCTCTGAGGGAGAGAGGGTCTTCCTGAAATAGTAACTCCAAGGTCAAGGCAACCTCTCTCAGAGATACACAGCTTCCTAATATCAGACATCATCCAAAAGTCATTGAGTAGCTCACAAAATCTCCCCCTGGGCCTCATCACCTCCTACTGCTCTTTCCCATGTCACTGACAGCCCTGATACAAATGATGATTTTCAACATCTATATACAGAACTGCCTCCAATACGCTGGTCCCTGTTTAAAAAAAAAAAAAGAAAAAGAAGAGAGACAGAGGAGGTGGAGGAGATGGAGAGAGAGAGAGAGAGAGAGAGAGAGAGAGAGAGAGAGAGAGAGAGAGAGAACTAGGTTTCCCACTATTGAAACTATTTCAATTGCTTGTGGGATCAGGCCCAACTCATTTTTAAAGTTTAGCATAGGGAGAAAAAAAACTTCCTTCTACTGAAATGTCTAAAGTTAGCTCTGGATCTCTCAGTAAGCTAAGGAATCCAGCCTCAGCAAGGAAGTGCAATGCTTTACTGCTCCGAACAAAAACGCCAGTGACAACTTTCACCTTGCACCCTTTGCAGACAAAAAACTTGTGGCTGATGCTTCATACTACCCAGTTTGAAAGTCTCTACTCACTGAGATGCAGAGGCCTCATAACAGCTGCTTATTGGAAATGACCATGCTCTAAATATTAAAAAAAAAAATCTTCCCGAAGCAGGTCACGCTATCAATGAAGGTCTGAGAACTTAAACACACAGAGAACTGTTTTTCTTGGGACTAGAGGGGAATGTTGATGTTTTCAACATCTAAGGAAACCAGTGAGAAAGCCTGTCTGGTGGACAGAGGCGAGACAAGACACACAGCCTGGTTCTCTTACTCTGTGGCTGGAAGCCAGTTCTGCTGGGAGGAGACAGTCGGAAGCCCTTACATCGCTGACCCAGAAGGCCTCTCCTGAGCATTGCCCAATGCTCCTGTTATACAACATGAGAAATAAATAATCAACCTTAAAAGTCAGGCAGCCAAAGCTCTACTCAAATAATAAGCCCTTTTACAAGCTGCTTATCATCTGCCAAAATCAGCTCCAGAGAACACCAGGAACTCTTGATTCTATTGTTCTTTTTAACTACTTGGGGGAACCAGACAAGCTTCAATGGCTTCATTGGTTTTCTGAGAGACAGACGAATAAAGGATTTCCCTTTACCCACACCCTGTCCTTGATCTCAATAACTTAAACACAGAGTGAGTCCTCCCACCTCTGGGAAACCCCTACTAAGTGTGTGAGCTAGAAAAAGTGCCTAGGTTTTGTTGTTGTTGTTGGTGGTGGTGGTGGTGTGTGTGTGTGTGTGTGACTAGAATTTGAATCCAGGACCTTGTACATGCTATGCAAGCATGTTATCGCTGAACTACAATCATTAGGCCTGGTCACTGGAAAACCAAAAAACAAAACAAAAACAAAAAAAATCCCACATCACTCTCTACAGTATAGGAAGAATGTAAATGTGAGGCTTTTCAAAAAATAAGTATTTGGAGGGAAGGAGATGACAGGACAGAGATGTATGAAATGCAGCCCACTGCCTTTGGGGGTCGTTTGGCTTAACAACAAAAGAAAAGTGGAATTTCCTAAGGAAAAGTATTCAAAACCATGTTTACTACACTTGTGAGGGTCTAACTGTACAATGTTAGGCTGAGATTTCTGTGGTTTTCAAAATACAGAATGGAGGCTCAAGTTAACTGGTCTTGTTAAAGATATCTGAAGGGTGAGATTTGGTGCAAACCTCATTTCTTATGAAGCACCAGGGGGATTTTGATATGTCGTACATAGCAGTGTCCCAGGACTGCCCATGAGCAGATGCCAAGGTCAAGCTTTCCATTTCTTATAAAAACTTATTTCCCTGCCTCTTCCTCCTGTCAGTCCCTCCCACAAATTCAGTCCTATCCTCTGCCAGGCTCTGTCTAGACATACTCACCCTTGTCTTCATTGCTAGCTTATGGGTTTTCTGAGAGGAGAGAGCAGGCTTCATTCTTCCTCACAAGTTCCCAGCCAACAACGGTCCCTGGAATACCCAAAGTGCTCATGAAACCCTTTAACTAGAGACAAGATTAGTGGTTACCATTGAGTACTCAGCAATCCTATGTTTAACTTCCAATATGTTTTTCTCATTTTCCAAGTGACAAAGTTAAGGCACTGAGAGATTAGATAACATCCCCAAGCTCATCCTAGTAAGAAGCAGAACAGTTGTACCAACTAGGCTATCAGGCTCTAGAACCTTCATTCCTGTGTGTGTGAGAGGGGTATGTGTATGTGGGAGGTACGGAACACACATGCCCATGAGCCTGCGCAGATGCTAGAGGAGAATGTAAGACAGTCTTCAGCTATGACTTCCTGCCTTACTTTTTGAGACAGGGTCTCTCAGGGAACTGGAAGCTTGTCATTTCATTCTGTCTGTCTGGTCAACAAGCTCCAAAGATATGGTTGTCTCTGCCTTCCAATGCTGGGGATACTGGCGTGGTTAGCTATGCACAACTTTCACATGGATGCTGGGAATTGGAACTCAGTCTCCATGCTTACACATCAAGTGTTCTTACCCAATGAGCCATATTATGACCCTAGGACTTTCACTCAATCGCCACACCAAGTGGTACACAGGAATGAGTAAGTAGCCTCAGTAAAAAGCCCTCCCCCCGTTACTGATATAAAATGATCCATGTGATACACACACACACCGACAAAACTGGTTTGGATGAAAAACCTGGTTTATATTTATATGTGGTACATTAAGTATCTAGTAAGTACTCTGTACTAAGTGTTAGTGATAAAAAGAAAACTATGGCTTCATTCATGGAAGAGAAGAGAGAGGCATTATAGGAGTTTATTTGCTGTGTTCTACGTAAGGCTCTACATGTTTCGCATGTCTTAATTATCATTACACAATTTCATTACAAACCTCCAGCAAGCATTATTAGAAGTACACTTGAGAGGAGACAGCTGGGAAATCAAGGCGTGGGGAGGTTAAGGAATACACAGCAGACATCATTCAAATGCAGCACCTGTGTTAATCCATTTTGCAGTGACAAAAATACTTGAGGTCAGTGTTTTTTGTTTTTATTTGTATGTTTGTTTGTTTTTTCAATAAAGCAAAGACTCAGGAGGTTACAGAGTACCAGGCTCTATTCCTAATACCTACATGGTAGCTCACAAGGGGATCTGATGCCCTCTTCTGGTCTCCACAGGCAATGCATGTATCCAGTGCATAAATGTACCTGCAAAATATCCATACACATAAAAAATAATAAATAAATAAATAAATAAATAAATAAAAATGTTCAAAATAAAAAAGAAGAAAATATTGACTTGAACACCTGATTTTAGAGCTTTTGGTTCGTGATCACACGGACCTTTTGCCCTCAGCTCATGCATCCAAGCAGAGACTGTGCAATAGAGGAACTGCCCGGCTTATGGCTGAAAAACAAAGAGAAAAAAGGGCTGGGATAGCAATACGCCCTTCAGGGAGCATCTCATGCTGCATAAAAAGTTCAAGTTGTTACAATGGCCTACAAGCTCTCACAAAGTGTTGTCTTTGTCCTGTTTATCTGTGTCTAGTAGAATATGTGCTTTGTTTTTTTAGCCTTGCTTTACTGCTCCATGGCCTGGGGAAGCTTTCTGCATTTGCTATAGTACATGACATAAAGTATGCACTAAAATATATTTGTAGATGAAATGAAGTAGATCTGGAAAGGAGAAATCTTGACACAGAGGCAGAATCACACTGAAACAGAGTGTAACTGCAGTCCAATACCTAGCTACTGCTGGACGGAGTCAAGTCTTAGAGCGCCCTCTGGTGGAGACAGCTCCAACCAAACAACAGGTTGTTACTTAATGTTACAATGGAGAAGACAAAGCAAGAGACATTTCACAGGGGAGCCAGGTGGAGATGGGGGAGGGGGCCTTCAGTGAAGCAACAGAAAGCAAAGAACGAATAACTATATTTCACAGGAGAAGTACTCATGTGAACAACGTAAAGTCAAGAGTGAATAAAAGTGCATGGTAAGATCTATCAACTTGCATCACTGTTAAGCTTCTTTGATATCCGATAATAAAGGGAAAAAATAACTGATGTAAAGCTTTGACTTGTCAAAGAAATTAAAATCTAGTCAGTTTTATAAACAAGTGGAATACAATGAGCATGACTGAATGTGTGAACATAGAAATAAAAAAAACTCTCAGTTGTCAAGGAATGGCCTTAGATTGAGTAAATCTGAAGCAGAATGATTCTCTAGCCGAGCCTTGGAACAAGGAAAATTTTAACAAAAAGAGACTCTTCAGAAAGACTTAGATATTGGAAAGGACGTATCATGGGGAATCCCAATAGACCAGCAGGGTTTTATAAAGGTCACAATTTGAGTGGCAACACAATGTTGGTGAAAAGAACACAGAGGGATTATCTAGAGAAAGGTCCTCGGCAGAAGTAAACACAGCAGGAAATGAAAGAAAGATTCGTACCTTGTTTTCTCCTATATGTGTAATAACTATGGAGGAAAAGATAGAGAAAATGAAAAACACCCAAATAAACAGTCCAAGTTACATTAATAGACAGAGGATTATGAATCCACAATGAAAATACCAGTCAGACATGTAAGGCATATGGGTCCTATTTGGTCCCACATTTTATCGAAAGGGAGTGTACGGAGAATAATCTTTTCAAATAAGGCCTTTTCTTCCTTTCTCTCCTGTAAAAGATCCTTCCAAATGAGAGGTCAAAGCACCTCCTGAACCCACCTATTCCTCTCCATCTCCACTATTATTATCTTTCTTAAACAATCCACCATCCTTAATCTCCTGGTACAGTGCCTTAGCCTTCTGACTGGTCTCTCCATTCACTCTGTAGACCAACTCTCAACCCTAATGCACAAACCAAACAAATGACCCAGGGTTGTTTGTGTAAGAAGTAAATCAGTCATGTTTTATTTTCAAATTTTCATTTTGAAACAGGTCTAGACTTACCAAAAACATTGTAAAGACAGCACAAAGAATCCGGCATCATCCATGGATCCTCTGAATGTTACCATCTCTCAAAATTAATGAGAGAGCTTTTGGTTACTAGGAAGGTATGTGTACCACTACTATACCCTTAGGATTATTGCACCATGCTGACCTTTGCTGTGATTCATAGGCATCACAGCCAAGAAGGACTGTTGATTGTTTCCCTCTTTTGGAAGCTTCCATGGCACCTTCTTGTACCATGAGAGGTAGTCCTCAGAAAAGAGGCTTTTGGGTCAGTTCCAGCTCAAGGGCTACACACACACACACACACACACACACACACACACACATTTAAAACTAATAAATATTTTTACATTATTGTTTTCCTACCCCTTCTCTTCCACTTCTACCCTGCCCCTTACCTTTCTGCTCTTCTCACTTGCCCTGTGAGTTGCTAATCACATCAGGTTTTGATTTCACTTTCCACATTGAGCTCCTGTAACAAATTGCCACAAGGTTAGTTACTCAAAAGACCAAAGACTATTATATTACAACCCAGAGGGTCAGACATCTAAATGGATTTCACAGTACTAACGTCAAAATGTCAGCAGGGCTGTATCCCTTCCAAGGGCTGCAGGGGAGAATGTTGCTTTTTTCCATTCTCAGGGGGCCGGTATCCTCCCTGACTTATGACCCCTCCATCCATCTTCTAGGATGCAGCACAGCACGTCTAATTTTCCATCATCCCATTACTTCCTCTGCCCGGCCCTTCTGCCTTCCTCTTATATTATGGCCACCAGAACAATCCAGAATCTTCCCATCTCACAATCCTTAACAAGACTCTAAAGTCCTTTAAGTCCCAAAAGGTAACATATTTATATGTTTTGGGGGAGGTTAGAACACAGACATCTTTTGTGGAACTTGGTCTATCTACCACCGAGAGGCAGAGGCTTCTCTATGTAATCCAAGCTGGCCTTGAACTCACAGTACTCCTGCTTCAGCCTTCATTCATAGTGCACAATTATAGCTGCACAGTTTTATCTTTTTTATAAAACAGTGTAGCCAGATACAGTGGCATAGGCACATAACTGAATACTTGGGAGGCAGAGGTATGAGGTTCACAACAAGTTTGACAGCAGTCTGGTTTATAGAGACAGTTCTAGTCTAGGCATGGCTACATAGTGAGATCCTGGCTTGAAATAATTAAACAATACCAAAAACAGTTCATAGAGACAGTCTTATCACTGTCCCTCTTAAAACTGGTGAATGGCTCCCCATTACACCTGGAAAAAATCCAACCACTTTAGTCTTTGAGCTTCTCCTGTCTTCCTTCATCCACGGAGCATGTTAAATACTTTCTGACTATAAGGCTTCTTTACTTTATCATTCTGTCTAAAATATCCTTTCCTTAGCTCTTTATATGGCTGGCTTATTCTTCCAACAACATCTCAAATGCCACTTCTTCAAAGAAGATAGGTCTGATCATTAGTTACATAACAGCCTTCCTCAACTACTCAAATGTAGCCCTTTATCATTTATCAGAGTCTGTAACATTATTTTATACACTGGTTTACTTTTCCATTGAGCCTCTACCTCACTATAATGAAAACTCCAAAACAACAGAGAGATTGTGTCTATTCTCTTATATGCCAAACATGTATCATATTACCAGGCACACAACAGGCATTTGCTAGTGTTGATTAAATAAATGTAGGATGGCCTGGGGTGAATCTTAGTGGTAGAAGATAGACTCTGGGGAAGGAAAAGAAAGGTGGACGGAGGGGGAGGAAGGGCAGGGAGGAAGAAGAGGAGAATAATTATATTATGATACTCCACTCGAGGTAGAGAATATAAGAAAAGTGTATTGCTGGTCCAAGTACGGCCAACAAAACAATCCTAATTACTTTAGGTATTGCCAGGACAGATTTCAGCCCCAGTACAACCAAAACAATTCCCCATACATAATTCATTCCCTTGTTTAACAAGTATTTACTAACTAGCTAATGGAGTCTCTAATTCTCATTAACTCTATTATGTAGCTACGGTTGTTACTATCCTCATGTTCTACTTGAGAAAATGGAAGTTGGATGTGGCATGGCTGAGGCTACACCCCTTGTAAACTATCATGGTACCAGTGAATATGTCCTTTGTCCATTGTAATAGAGAACCGATCAAAGTTTTGCAAGTCCTGGGAAAGGTGAGTGGAGGCATGATACAGGCAGCAAAAATCTGGGTAATGAGTCTGATGAGGCTTCTGAAAGGAAGTGGAGTCTGCACACGATCAGAGGCACCAAGGAGGGCTCAGCAGACCTGAGGCTGATCCCTATAGCTCATATGGTAGGAGAAAACCAACTCTCACAAGCTTCTCTGGGAACACACACATACACCAAGCACAGTACATACACAAAACACACATACCACATGCACATACCACATGCACATACCACAATACAGACCACACACACATATCATACACACACCACACACATACCACACACACACCAAACATATACACACACTCTGCATATATACCACATACACACACACAAACACACACATACCACACACACACAAACATACACACACCATCTCTACAACCACCACTACATCTACCACCACATCCACCATGGCACATGTGCACTTATCCAAATGCATGCATACACACACAACACATAGATAAACGTTTAAAAAGCATAAGTAGACTTTGGCTAAGTGAAAGGAATTCCAATTTGTTACTTACTGATATGGTTATGAGGTAGCAGCATGCACCTTGATGAGTTTCCTGCCATTTGTCATAGTCTGGCCTTCCAGCTTTGCAGGCCAATAAATGCAAACTACAATGAGAACACAGATCAGGAAAGAAGGAAGCTTAGAAATCAAGCATCAATTTGCTCAGACAGTGACCACTGAAACATTTTTCTGCTGAGTCTAGAACAAGAGTCTGTAAACTTTTCCTTAAAACTCACATAGTAAATGTTTTGTGCTTTGTTATGTTTTATACAGTCTGCATTATAGTGATTAAACTCTACAAAATCAGTGACAGACAATATGCAAACAAGTAAGTGGAGCTGTGTCCCAGACGAACTCGATTTATAAAGACTGATGCTTGAGCCAGATGTGGTCCATGCTGGAGTTTATTGATCCATAGCCTAGAATAAGAATGCAAGCAAAGAAGTGTGGAGAGAAGTGTATGCTGTAGGACACACTATGACACATTACTGCTTCCATGAGATCTTGTTCTCTGTTGTGGGAAGGTTGCAAGGGTGGAGAGCAGGTATGAGGGGAGAGGGACATAAGTGGGATTGGGGTGATTGATATGAAGTTCACAAAGAACCAATAAAAAAATTTTAAAATCTTTTTAAAAATGAGAAAAGTAAGCCAGGCAGTGGTGGTGGACACCTATAATCCCAGAACTCAGGAAGCAGAGGCAGGCAGATCTCTGTGAGGTCAAGGACAGCCTGATCTACAGAGCAACTTCCAGGACAGCCAAGGCTACATAGAGAAACTTGATCTTGAAAAAAGTTTTAAAGAAAAACTATAAAAAGAATGAGAAAAGTAGAGGCTTGGAAGATGGCTCAGTCAGTACATGCTAGGCAAGCATGAAAACCTGAGTAGGATCCTTAGAACCAACATAAAGGGCCAGGCATGGTGCTACATACCTCCAACTCCAGCACTGGGGAAGCAAAGACAAGTGTATCTCCAGAGGTCACTGGCCAGCCAGGCTAGGAAGCTCACTGTGCTTCAGATTCCATGAGAGACCTTACACACTCAAGCAATCACACATGTTCTCAAACACTCATGTACATTTATACCTCCATATTTATACCCACACTAACAAATACATATGCCATATGTGTTAGATTTTTGCTTGTATCTTAGACAGATAAAACCAGACCAAATGGTTCCACCGGGGGTGAGGGAGTGAGGGGTGGGGGGGAGTTATTTAGGGCAGAGGGCAAAGTTGGGGAGAGAAACGGGAGGAATGGCGGAGAGAAGAGAGAAGTGGAGGCTAGCCATGACCACGTGGAGAGAGGGGGAAGGGAAGGGGGATGGGAGAGGGGGCAGAGAACCTGCAGGCAAAGAAGCAAGAGAGAGAGGAGGAGGCGAGCAGCCCCTTTTATGGTGGGCAGGCCTACCTGGCTGTTGCCAGGTAACTGTGGGGAGAAGCATACCTGGCTGTTGCCAGGTAACTGTGGAGGTGGAGTTTAGACAGAATACTAACATCCCCCTGTTTTGGTTTAATTAAAAGAGAAAAATTAGAAAGAGGTGATAGCGAAGCAGGAATAGGGTTGTCGTTGTGATATCTGGCTACTTCCTGCTGGCATTGGGGGCAACGTGTCTTTAGGGGGAACCTAGAAGAATGGGTATGGGGGATGTTTGTCTGGTCTTAGGAGACTTGGCTGTTTCCTGTTGTCCAGGGTCTATGGAGCGAGCCATCTGAGGATAGGTCAAAAGGAACAGGTCCAGTAGAAGCAGCTGTGTGTGTGACAGGAGATGGAGCATCCTGAGGTTGCTTCTCTGGAGCTGTTTTGGATGTGCCTGGACTTGACAAGATCTGGATGGCGTCTATTTGGTCCATGAGAGGTAGATCTGAGTGGGTTTCCTATAGCTTATAAGTTTACAAAAGAGATAACAGCATGAGTTAACATAAGCAGTCTTTAAGATGAACCTTTGCTGGATCCTATAGTGGAATGTTTTATTAGAGTTAGACAAGTTTATAGGGACTCAGACAATATTAGGACAGAGTCATAGCAAGAAGAGGAAATATGAAGTGTTTAATTGATGGAAACTGAGTTTAGGTAATAACAGATAATCTGTGAAGGCTTAGCTGTCAATGTAGTTAGAAGTCTGGGAAAGAGTAAACAATAATCTACCAGTTATATATTATTTTAAAAAATGACAGAGTCCACTAGTCAACAGTTCCCGTGGCCTCCATACTCTCTTGGATGAAGTCAGTTTGGCTTCCAAGCGCAGAAGACGCAGAGCTTTTTTCTGTAGAATGGATACGCATGACATGAGAAATGACTTACCTTGGTTTGACTTAGCTAAGTCATTTGACTCAGAGCATCTAATTTAACCCACTGCGTTTGTTCGAATACAATCTAAGCTGTGTCTTCTAGGTGTCCAAGTCTTCTGAAACCAACTTGGGTTAACTGTTAGAGGCTTTGGGAATTCTGTCAGCCATAAGCTTAAAAATACTACCAGCAGACTTCTGACAAGATTGAGAGCCATAAGGATTGGTTGTAACTGAATAGAATTTAATAGCAATAGGAAAAATCTATCAAGACAGAGCCTTTCCTATCTAGTCTTAAGTACCTTTGGCAGGTTGTGTAGCTAGAGAAAAGCACATTTTTGTATTAGCAAAGAAACATTTAGCTAGGACCAGAATAAGAAAGCTGGATCTGGCGGGTTGGCGCTGTGAGCCACAGGTGCTGCGAGTCAGGTCTGCAGGCAGCAGCAACAGGGCAGGACTTCCTACTAGTGTCCGGAAGTCACTGCCCAGTGACTCTGGCAGCTAGAGTTTTATAGGTCCCGGGTGGAGAGGGAGAGAGAGCCTCCCTCGTGTATGTGGGCAGCCAAGCCCTTTGCACCGGTGGTTGTGCACATGGGGAAGCAAGTCTCAGAGAGTGTCCCTGGTAGGATGCAAGGAGTAGACCCAGAGCAGAGGTAGGAACCACAGAGGGGAAGAGAGCAAGCCGGATCTCAGACCCACTGCTTCAGGCAAACTGGCTAAACTAGTAGGTGTAGCTGGCCGAAAATGACAGGAGGAGGGGGAGTCCTAGAATGAGGGTCAGGAAAGCACAGGGTTAGCTCCGAGCTCATGAAATCTTTCTTGGGACCATGTGGACAGTTACTCTGACCAGTGGGAACAGGCAGAACACATAGAGGTATTAGAGTGAAGGTAGATGAATGGTTGGATATAGGGAACCTCTTTCCACTTACCATGCTGGCAGTATGTGTTAAGACCCTTTAAAATGATTGGGTCTAGCGTGACATTAGTTAGCCACTTTAATCCATTATCTAGAGGGTAACAAATCCAGACATTATTGCAAAGGCATATTAATTTGGAAGGCCTCAACTCAGGCATTAATCTTAAAGATTTGAGGTTTTTCAATAGACAACCCAGTGGGGTGTCTGTTGGTACGGACAAAGACAATGTGCCCATTGGGTGGTCATGGCTGTTACTAATTTATCAGGCTTAGGCTAGATAACCAGGTCATCATGAGAATATCTAGGGGCCTCACTGAGCTCCTGGAGTCCACCAGAAAATAGTCCACCTGGTACCAAGATTTCTGGCAGCTGCGAGAGCTTGAAGGGGGCTGGGAGCTATTTCTGAGAGGGGAATCACTCAATGGCCAAAGTCCTAGGTCATTGTTCAGCTAGAGGCCAGTCATATTGACTGGGGCAATGTAAAGCCAACCCCTTAGCCCAGGGAAGGCTGGCCAGACCCTAACTGGGCATCCAGGGTTCCTCCCACCAATTGGAAACTCCTTATCAATTAATACGCTGGTGTGTGTTTGCCGGCTTATGCAGTCTGGTATCAGGAAAGGTGGAACCGTGAGGTCTGTGTCCCTGTCTTGCTACCCAGCCCACGTGGCAGAGCACCACATGGGGGCAGCAGCAGCACAGCTCATATGATGGAAGTTTTTCAAGCCTCTCAGTGGAGGATGTGGTTGTCTGCAGCAGCAGTGGAAATTCACACGGTCGGTGATGGCAGGTAGCAGCAGATGAAGTCCATGTGGTGTAGTGGTGGCAGTGGTGGCAATGGGGTTGCGGCAGGCCACATGGCATCTGTCCTGCATGGTCACAGCAGCCGGAGCCGGCGGCTGCACAGGTCTCAAGGTCCTCGAAGATATTTGTTCCCGGGTTTCTTGCGTACCTTAGACAGATAACACCAGACCAAACGGTTCCATGGGGGGGGGTATTTAGGGTGGAGGGCAAAGGTTGGGAGAGAAATGGGAAGAATGGTGGAGAGAAGAGAGAAGTGGAGGCCGGCCATGACCACATGGAGAGAGGGAGAAGGGAAGGGGAGAGGGGCAAGGGGAGAGGGGCAAGGGGAGAGGGGGTAGAGACCCTGCAGGCAAGGGATCAATGGAGCAAGAGAGTAAGAGAGAGGAGGGGCCAAGCAGCCCCTTTTATAGTGGGTAGGCATACCTGGCTGTTGCCAGGTAACTGTGGGAAGGAGCATGCATACCTGGCTGTTGCCAGGTAACTGTGGAGGTGGAGTTTAGACAGAATACTAACAATATGCACATGCAACATAATGCACACAGAAGCATGTATACCTGAATGCCCACATGCCCACACCCACACTATTAATCCATAACCCCCCAATGTGTATTTGTATCCACATGCCCACATATCCACTGCCATACTAACAAGTACATAAACAACACAGGAAAAAAATAAGAGAAGAGTGGTTGCAGGAGTCACGCAATCAATTACATCAGGTGTTGGAAGCCTGATGTGTCATCAAGACAACAGAGATACATAATTCCCGTACCAGATCAGGTCACTCCCAAGCAGGGAATCCTCTTTCCTTAAATTGGTTTAGATGGACACTAAGGCTTCAGGCCCCTACGATCTTCCTCTGTTACTGCTGGCCCCTTAAAAAACACACTTAGTTAAAAGCCTTGGCTAAAACCACCAGACTGGGAGCACATACGGAGGGACCCATGGCTCCAGCTGTATATGTAGGGGAGGATGGCCTTGGGAGGCTTAGGTGGGAGAGGAGGTCCTTGGTCCCTTGAAGGCTGGATGCCCCAGAGTGGGGGAATTCGAGGACAGGGAGGTGGGAGTGGGTGGGTGGATGGGTGCACATCTTCATAGAAGCAGGAGGAGGAGGGATAGGTTAGTGGGTTTCGGGGGCGGGATGGGGAAAGGGGATAATATCTGAAATGTAAATAAAATATCTAATAAAAAATTAATTTCAGAAAAAGCTGTTTAACTCAGCTTCTGTTTACAAGCAGCTGCTACAGCTCCTTTACAGAAAATTCCTTGGCCCTTGATTACCTGCAACAAGTTGATAAGAGATAAAAGAGAAGGGAAGGGAAAAGAGAGAGAGGAGAAATGATATAATTATATTCTAAATTGAAAAAATGCTGGCCTTTTAATTGGAAATAATCATTTGTTACGAAATCAAAATAGGCCTATTTTAGAAAATTCAAAAAATGACTCATCTATGTGACACATATCAGTAACCTCAGCAGTTGGGAGGCAGAAGCAGCATGGTCATCCTCGGCTACTCGGTGTATTTCAGGCCAGCCTGGGCTACATGAAATTCTGTCAAGAAAGAAACAGGAAGGAAATAGAAGAGAAATGGATGGGGGGAGAAGGAGGAAGCAGAAGAGGAAGGGAGGAAGGGATGGAAGGAGGAGAGATGAAGGAAAATCAAAGTCAATATAACCACTGTGCTCCAAGAACCCGCGAAGCATCACCAAGCAGCTTCATATACATACTTCTAGATCTTTTTCCAAGTAGTTTTTTTAAAGAAAATGAGACAATATTATATATTTTTTTTGCAGTTGCTTCTCAACTAGCAACTTTTGCCATTCCTCATAAGTTTTCACTTCATCTAACACACATGCATATTAAAATATGCCTAGTTTCCCCCAAAATTCTCAGTCTTGTGATTTTGTTCAAGTCCAGATCCAGTCTTGGGACATAGCTTACATTTTATGTCATCTTACTTGCATTTGGACTCATACTTTCTTTAAAAAATTAATTTTAGTAAAATGTTTCCTTACAATTAGTTTTGATCATATTCTTTCCCCTATTCCAACTCCTCCCAGACCCCCCCCCCCGCATCTCCCCAGCCACCTAACTTCAAGTTCATTTTCTCCCGCTTCCCCCTCTCTGTCCCCATCTCTTTCTCTAAAAAGAGGAAAACCAAAAGAAACAACAAAACTAAAACACACTAAAAAATAAAAACGACCAATGGCACAAAAATTAACAAAACAAAAAGCACACGTGTATACACACACACACAAGAGGCAGAGAAAAAGGGAGAGGGGAGTTTCCTTTGTGAGGGCAAGAATTTTTTTCGTATTTATGTGCTACTATAATCACAATGCCTTTAAAATTTCTTAGTACATAAGAGTAGCACAAATATTTTGATAATATTTAGTTAAAAACTCTGGGGAGGGCAGGTTCAATGGCTCAGGGGTTAAGCGCACTGGCTGCTCTTGTAGAGGACCCAAGTTCAATTCCCAACACCCATATGGCAGCTCACATCTCTTAACTTCAATCCCAGGGGATGAGCACCTCAACTTACATGCACATGAACATAATTTTAAAATAAATTGGCCCTTTTCCTCCCATGCCTTACCCCCTTGTGTTGAGGTTGGAGCTATGTAGGCCGCAGCAGCTGTGGGGCCTGCCCTAGGGTCTCCCCAGAAGGTCCTGAGGCAGATGCCCCAGAGCATCTGTGGAAGGCTCAAGGGATGCTGAAGCTTTACTAGGGCCTTTCTCAGAGGGGAAGGCGACGGGGCACTCAGCAGGGCCTGACCTTCTAGACCCAACAAATCTCAATGGGACACACATTGACCTGGAAGTTTATCTGGACAAGCTGCTGTGTACGAAGTGTCCTCTGGCCCAGTGGATGGACAGTGAAATGAACATGGTGTGGCAGATCAGGGTTCTAGACAGTGACATACAGACTGTGGTCTATGAGAACTACAAGTTCATCTCAGCTACAGGTGATCCCACTGGGACACACTCTTCCCAGTCTTACATCTCCCAGCCCCTACCCCATGCTGACAAAAACAGGGATTAGAGGAAAGAGACCCAGATTACAATTGGGTCCCAACCTTAATCCACAGCCTTTGAAGTGATGACTGTGGGAGGGTTGTCCTAAGATCCAGAGCTGGGAAGAAAGAATGAAATGAAATGAGTTTCTCTGCAGCACTTGGGAAGTACCAAGACGTTTCAGTAAGCTTTAGCCTTGGTTTTGTGTACAAGCATATGTGTGGGACATTTGTGAGGGAGTCAGAAGACAACTTGCAGGAGTCTGTACTCTCCTTCCACCATGAGGTCCCAGGGATTGAACTCAGGTTATCAGGCTTGGTAACAAACACTTGATGACAAAAACTTACCTGCTGCTAAGCCATCTAGCAGTTAATTAAAATTTTTTAAAAATTTAAAAAATATAAATAAATAAATTGGCAAGTTGTGGTGGTGTGTGCCTTTAATCCCAGCACTCAGAAGGCAAAAGTAGGGGGAATTCTGTCAGTTAGAGGCCACCCTGGTCTACAGAGTAAGTTTCAGGGAACCAGGGTTACATGGAGAGACTGTCTAAAAAAATAATAAACTAAATGTACCATATTTTCTTCAGCTGAGACACACCTAGGCTGTTTCCAGTGTTTGGCTATTACAAATAAAGCTGCTATGAACGAAGTTGAGTTGGGTCCTGGCCTGGGTCCCATAGACAAGTTTATCATCTCCAAAGTAAACAAGAGTCATAGGGACATGTGCAGGTGCCAAGTGAAAGAAAACAACATATCAAAATACTCCTGTGGCACTTAGCTCTGAGTGCGGGAGCCAGTCCCTAGGCCCTTCCTGAACATGGGGAAGGCACTAAGCATCTCATCACCACAGCTGAGGGGATCATCTTGCTATTCTGTGCAGTGGTGCCAGCAACACTGCTGCTGTTCAGGAAGCAATGACAGAATGAAAATGGAGAAGACATACCAGATGACTATGAAAATGAAATTCTTTATGAGGGCTCGAATCTTGATGGCTGCTCTATGTATGAGGATATCTCTACTGGACACCAGGATGCCTAGCAGGATGTGGACAGGCTCCACATTGGATATGTCCAGCTAGAATAGCCATGACTGACATCCCCCACCCTTCCCACTCCCCATCCTGCTGTGCTGTCTGTCTCTGCATGCCATCCCTGCAGCATCCCTGCCTCACTGCTCTTCTCCTGGAGTTCCCTCTTCCCAGTCTTTGTCCCACCCTAATCCTGTCCTTCCCCAAGTCTGTCACAGGTTCCCTCTCCAGAAGCTAATGAGCCCTCAATCACTGTCTCTAGGGGAGCTGATAACAGCAGCTTGGCTAGTGCCCCCGACTCCTCTCAGATCTGTCTTGGCTACTTAGGTGATAATAAATCCTTCCCAAAGCAATAATAACAACATTAATTATGACAAAACAACAACAATAACAATAATAATAAATGGCATCAACATCTCAAGGGATTGTGGCTTAATCCTAGAATTTATTGTGTTGATCCATTATCTCTTATCGCTGAGTAATAAAGAGTAAAAAATAAAATGTAAAACATGGCAATGCTTTCCACTGCTCCTTTCATTCTATTAAGCAAAACTCAGTAAATCTTTCTGTGAAGGACAGACAGTAGGTTTGCAGTTAGAGGACAAAAGGTAAAAAACACTGACATAACACATGTATTCAGACAATGTATTCATCGTTAGGACATTTCCATAGATTTTTTAGTCAAAATCTAAATATAAGTATATTATATAATATATACCAGTATGAGGAAGTTACATGGTCTTATATAATATATATTATCATGCAAATTACTACATGCAATTCCAAGTATATTTGATAATTTTCTATAAGGTTTCATAATTCAGGAGGCCTACTACAAATGCAATAGATTAACACTGTGTTGCATTGCAACTGAACAGTGTTATTCTCTATTAACAAAACGACTGTAAAGGGACCCTTTGGACAAAAAGAAAAAAAAATTCTTAGCTTACACTTCCCAGTCTGTCTGTCAATCCCTGTTATAGAATACTGCTTCTGAGATCTGAGACTCTGCTACTGCTTTACAAGTTTGGGTGAAAATAACATTACTCTTGATGGACATTTGCCTTGTGGTATGCTGAATTCCTGAAGCTGCATGGCACTGCAGTGTTGGGAAACCCTGCTAATTAAGGTCTCAGTCTACCATAACCAGACAGCTCCTCTGAGTTCTACACAAAATGGAGGAACCCCTTTACCAGAAGGGCTTCCCCTTCTCTGACCTTGTTTAGAGAGCTTGTTCCCTACACCCTCTATCTGAGGAAGGTCATGTAGTCCTTGGCAAACCTACAAGTTCATCTTCCTCTTTCTCAATAAGAACCTGCCCAGCAAGGACCTGGGATTCCTGGAATGCCTCTCCATGCAAATGAGGCATTCCCAGTACTTTAAAGTGTAGCCAATGATTTATTTTCATCCTGAAAATTCCTTCCCACTCTCTAAAGTTCATATTGATTCACCCCAATAAAATATACTTGTATGCAAAAGCTGTTTCACTGAAGAGCATCTAAGAGAGGTATTTCACTAAACATCATCTAACAGAGCTGCAACACTAAAATCCATTTCATTAACTATCATCTAAGAGAGCTGTAACACTATCATCCTCAGAGAAGGCCTTCTTAACAAAAACTACCACCACCACCACCACCATCACCACCATCACCACCACCATCACCACCACCATCACCACCACCATCACCACCACCATCACCACCACCATCACCACCACCATCACCACCACCATCACCATCACCACCACCACTACCCACTGTATTACCCTACCTCCACTCCCAGCCTGCCTGGGATCTTACAGTCCCCACATATTCTCAGCTCTGATTCATCCTTCCAGCCTAGTATGTGGTATGTAGCAGCACCTGGACACCCTGAGGGAGAACTACACTACAGTACCTGGAGAAAACAGTTCCTAGGCAAATCCTTTAAAATGCCTGTCTTCAGGTACTTGCAACATATCTACTATGTAGGTCTCATTTCAACTGGCAGAAGGTAGCCCATTGTGACAGTGGATTTTATAAGTAATGGAGATTATATTCAATGGGTCCAACCAATCTAAAACTCAGTGCAAAAGTTAAGAGACAAAGGTAAAAATGGAGATGAGGAGCTGGAGAAATGGTTCAGTGGTTAAGAGCATTGGCTGCTCTTACAGAGGAGCAGGGTTTAGTTCCCAATGCCCACATGGCAGCTGACAACTCTCTGTAACTCCAGTTCCAAGGATCCAATGCCCTGTGCTGGCCTCTGCAGGCATGCACACAGTGCACAGACACACATGCAGGCAAAACACCCATACACAGAAAATCTAAAAGGGTAAATCAGCAAACATCAGAACTCTTTTATTTCATGCCCCAAATAAAAAAATCCATTTAAATATGAAAGGTAAATGTTCAAAGTGTTAAGAGAAGAAAGTGGCTACTTCTGAGCACAGATACCATTAGGTTATAGAATTGTTCTCTCAAAAACAAAACCAACAGCCTTGAATGTGTTTAATTAAACCCAGTAGTAAGTACCAGGCTTCATTATGATATTTTATACATGTATGTCAGTATACATTGTTTTATTTGTCTCTCTTTCTCTACTCCTTGCTATCCCCATTCCTTGGTGCTAATGCCCTCTCTTCTATCTTCCTATAACACATACTCTATTACTGTCTTTTCCCTCCTACTTCATCCTTTAAGATTGCTTCCTCTCATTTCATAGTCTCCCTTTTCTACTTTCATCACACACACACACACACACACACACACACATGCTCAATTAGATTCCACATGTGAGAAAAAAATGCAGTATTTCACTTTCTAAATCTGTTTTTTTTAACTTAACATGATGATCTCTACTTCTGTACATTTCCAGAAAGTGTCATGATTACATTTTTCTTATGTCTGAATAAAATTCAATTTATTCTGCGTCCTATATCTTTTATTTTATTAAATGTTATTTGTGCGCATGCACATGAGTATGTGTGTGTGTGTGTGTGTGTGTGTGTGTGTACATGGGCATGTACCATAGCACGTGTGTGCAGGTCATATGACATTCAGGAGTCAGCTCTCTGCCTCTACCATGTACATTCCAGGGATCAAACTAAGATCATCAGAGTTGGCAGCAAAAGAGCCTTTGCTGGCTAAGCCATCTGACTCCCTACACACATGCACACACATTTAATACTTTCTTCCGTCTTGCTGCCCACAGGGCACTCACCATACTACTCTCCTTGTTTCTTTCCCCCTTGTGGAACCATGGACTTCCTGCAACCAGGGGCAATTTCAGCTCCTAATTTGTATAACATTGATAAGGAATTCATTAAAATGGGGTGCAACTAGGCGAACCAAATGACCAAAAACTATTCAGTCAGGACAAGTAAATATCCCATTGAAATACAAAGCAAAAGACAAGACCAAAAAGTGTTGGTGTGTGTGTTGGGGTCGGGGGGGGGGGGGAGTGTCACTAGAGGACTGGGTTTGGAGTAAGAGTGAGGTTGAGCTGTGTCCAAACACTGAAAATCTCATCTTCAGACTGGCAGGAGTAAGGGTTCCTCCTGCCAGTTCTGGGCCTTCATGTTCTTGTACATGTACCCTTACAACCCTCACCTCTACCCCCATTGAGGTAGTCATGTAGCCTGGTGCCCAAATTACAGATTTAACTTGCTCTCTCCCTAGAAGGACAAGTCCAGCAAGCACCTAGAATTCCTCCTTATGCAAATGAAGTATTTCCAGCACCTGAGTACCAACCAATAAAGTACACTCACGCAGAAAAATCCCCTACTCATTCTGCAAAGTTCATATAGCCATAATTATCCCCAAATAAAGAGAGCTATAACAGTGAAAACTGTATTGAAGTAGGCTTTTGCTGGGCAGTGGTGGCGCACGCCTTTAATCCCAGCACTTGG